>NC_062558.1:111570404-111870404 GCF_016906955.1 Phacochoerus africanus
GATTTGGCATCTTTTCTTCCTCTTTCATACTTTTGAATGCATCACATGTAAAACCCAAGCCCTTAGTCACTACATGAGACTGACTACACCCCAGGGTTCATGTACATATTTTGATACGGATTCACTGTTTGGGGAAGCAACATCCCAAAGGTCCTCGTATATGAAGTCCTGGGAGGAGAGAGTTTGGATTAAAGAAACTGGACAACAGCTCGATTGCCTTAGAGCTGCAGGCTCCTTTTCCGTCTCTTCCCCCCTTTTAAAATCCATCATGAACAATCAGACTCCAGGTCCCACAAGATTCATATTAATGCAAACCACTTCTTCCTTAATACATCCTGTATCAAAGTGTGAGGGGGCCTCAGAAGGCCCAGGCCAGCTTCCCCATTCCGGGAAAGCAGAGACAGGACCACAGAGGCGACAGGCTGGCCTGAGAGGGCACTGCATGGCAGTGACAGGTTTCAAAGCCAGGCCATGTGACTCTGACCCTGTTCTTCCCAGGACTCTCTTCCTGGAACAGAACTGAGACACCTCTCACCCCGCCCCTTCCATCCCAGCCAGCTTCCCCAGACACTTCTAACCTTGGGGATGATGTACTCTCTGAATTTCGTGTCCCGGACTGTGGCATGGGGTAAGTTAGAAGGAAGTAAGGCGATGTATCTCTGTATCTCATGCAACACGGCCTCTGTGTAGGGCAGCTTCATCTTGTCCTGCATGCAGGGACGTTGGCTGCGTCCAATCACACGGTCAATTTCTTCATGAACTTTGGCTGCAGAGACATGAATCGTGACCGCCCCTCACGAGATGTGTTCCCTGAACACCTGGAAATGACTTGGAATTGCTTACAATATATAATAGAAAGTTGCCTAGAAAAGGCTCCCAAGGTCAAAGACATGTTGCTAAACAACCAGTGGCTCTGCTCCTCCTGGAATTTCTATTTTCTTTCTTTCTTTCCATTTTTTTTTTTCCTAGCTCTCTAGGGCGGCCCCCGCGGCATATGGAGGTTCCCAGGCTAGGAGTTGAATTGGAGCTATAGCTGCTGGCCTACATCACAGCCACAGCAACGCCATGTCTGAGCCACCTCTGCGGCCTACACTACAGCTCTTGGCAACGCCGGATCTTTAACCCACTGAGCAAGATCAGGGATTGAACCTGCGTCCTCATGGATGCTAGTCAGATGTGTTCAACGCTGAGCCACAACGGGAATTCCTGGAATTTCTATTTTCTCTTTTGCTGCAAAGACCAGAGGGTTTTGCTGCAGGACACATAAAGGCTGGGTCAGGTATGTCCTCAGCTTCCTGCCTGAACTGGTTTATCGTCCTGTGCAGGTGAGGAAATGACTTCTGTGGTAGACATTAAGGTTTACCTCAGAGGCCTGGCAAAGCAGCCATAGAAGTATTTAACCCCCACTCTAGCAGGAGCGTCTCCTCTGTCAGCCTCATCCATTCGCCCACATATTTTGTGGGAATGGCAAACATCATTTTGTTGAGCAATTATCAACACTGGCTTTCTAAGACCTGTGCTCCAAGAATGTACCTGAGAAAATCAAGCTATGCCAATTTCATTTTTGAATTTTAAATTATATTGGAGTGGAGTTCTCATTGTGGCCCAGCAGGTGAAGGACCTGACATTGTCTCTATGAGACAATGCGGGTTCAAGCCCTGGCCCCACTCAGTGGGTTAAGGATCTGGTATTACCACAAGCTGCAGCATAGGTTGCAGCTGCTGCCCTGGTTTGAGCCCTGGCCCAGGAACTTCCATATGCCACAGATGTGGCCATTTAAAGAAAAAAATAACAATAAACAAACGAACAAACTGCACTGGAGCGAAAAAGCCCCTTTGGGGAATCCTGTCCATTTTCAAAATGGAAAAACAGAGTGCTGTGGCATGGGTTCGATCCCTGGCCCAGGAAATTTTGTGTCCAAAGGCACAGCCCCCCCAAAAAGAGAGAGAGAGAGAGAAATAACTGGTTTGATGTCACACAGCCAGGTATTGGCAGGCCTAGGATGAGAATCCAGCATGGGAACTCATGCATCCCTCGTCTAAACGGGGCTCACTCTTTGCATCTTATGCAGAAGAGCTGGGATTCAGAAGCACTTCTGGATGTATGCATGTATTTTGCTTTTTAGGGCTGCACCCATGGCATATGGAAGGCCCCAGGCTAGGGGTCAAATTGGAGCTGTCACTGCCGGCCTATGCCACAGCCACAGCGATGTGGGATCCCAGCCTCATCTGCGACCTACACCACAGCTCCCGGAGACACTGGATCCTTAACCCACTGAGCAAGGCCAGGGATTGAACCTGGAACTCCAGCACCTCTGTCTGTAAACTGCAATGGAAGTCTTTGAGTTCATCAGCATCGTTTGATATAATTCAGATCTATGGAAGTTCCGACTGTGGCTCAGGGGTAACGAAACCGACTAGAATCCATGAGGATCTGGGTTGTATTCCTGGCCTCGCTCAGTGGGTTGGGGATCCAGTGTTGCCGTGAGCTGAGGTGGAGGTGGAGGACACAGTTTGAATCCCACATTGCTCTGACTGGTGTAGGCTGGCAGCTGTAGCTCCAATTTGACCCCTAGCCTGGGAACCTCCATATGCCACTGGATCCGCCCTACAAAAGAAAAAAAAAATTCAGATCTACACAAGCAAAATCACATGGATGGCCCTTTGCATGAGGGTCAAAGGTAGCACAGAGAAAGAGAAGTCATCACTGTCCACAGTATTTTCCCACCCACTCGCCCCAGTGCCAGGAGCTCATCTTTTATCCTAAGTAAATACTGAGGATATTTGCTGTACCTTGAACCTCAGGGTGTTTCATGAGGAGCAGGAGCCCATATCTCAGGGTGGTAGAGGTTGTCTCTGTTCCTGCTGTAAACAAATTTGATCCGGAGTTTATCAAGTTCTCCAGGTGAAATTCAGAGTCTGGGTTCTGTTTCTCCTGTAGATGGTATAGTCAATAGTCCCATGAGTTAAAAAGAAGGCAATGGCTTATCAGAGCTCCATGAACACACCCTATCACTAGTATAAGCTTCATTTTACATATTACAATGTAGTGAATTAAAAAAAATCAGTCATGGAATTGAAACTTCTGGTTCAAATCCCAGGTTAATCAATGAACATATGTGCGCCCTTGGCAAGTTACTTTCCTTCTTTACTTAGTTTCATCAACTGTGTAATTGTGATTAAAAAAAATAGAAAATAGGCGTTCCCGTCGTGGCTCAGTGGTTAACGAATCTGACTAGGAACCATGAGGTTGCGGGTTCGGTCCCTGGCCTTGCTCAGTGGGTTAAGGATCCAGCATTGCCATGAGCTGTGGTGGTGTTTGCAGACGCGGCTCGGATCCCGTGTTGCTGTGGCTCTGATGTAGGCCGGAGGGTACAGCTCCAATTAAACCCCTAGCCTGGGAACCTCCACATGTCGCGGAGCAGCCCTAGAGAAGGCAAAGAGACAAAAAAAACAAAAAACAAACAAACAAAAAACAAACCCAGAAGAAGTTATTATAAAGATTAAAAGAGTTAATGAATGGAAAGTCTTGGAACAATTCTTCATATATACAGATACTCAGTGAATGGGTATCTTCTTTGATTATATTTAATTTAACAAAGACAAATGATAAGCTCTATATGAGCAGAATGTAGAGAAATCACTGGTTTGGGACTGGTCTGTTGCCTTCACTTGAAAAGATTCAGGCACTCCCAGCTGCTGTACCCTCTCACACGTGCCACTCGCCATTATGAATGACATGTCTAATATGAAGACTGTTGTAGGTATAGGACATTTTGACTTACAGTGTTTTACTTGGGATCTACAAAGTCTTTAGAAAGTAAACTGACCGAGGTATTAACTTTCCGTGAGTGAACTTCCTATTTTACAATAACTATACTAAAAATAATAGGGATTAAGTTTTCTTCTTTGATGTATCCCCAACTCTCGGCATAATAGCTGCCACTAAAAATTGGTTTCTTTTTTTCTTTTCTTCTTTCTGTTTTTTCTTTTTAGGGCCATACTCTCAGGATATGGAGGTTCCCAGGCTAGGGGTCGAATTGGAGCTACAGCTGCCGCCCTACACCAGAGCCACAGCAACGCCAGATCCAAGCCACGGTCAGTGACCTACACCATAGCTCACGGCAATGCCTGATCCTTAACCCACTGACAGAGGCCGGGGCTCACACCCTCGTCCTCATGGATACTAGTCCTATTCGTTTCCACTGCGCCCCGATGGGAATTCCAAGAATTTGTTGAATAAATGAATGTTTTTTGTTTCTGTTGTCTTTTTAGGGCTGCACCTGTGCCATGTGGAAGTTCCCAGGCTAGGGGCTGAATGGGAGCTGCAGCTGCCGGGTATGCCACAGCCACAGCAATGCCAAATCCTAGCCATCTCCATGACCTGTGCTGCAGTGAGGCCAGGGACTGAACCCACATCCTCGTGGATACTAGTCGGGCTCTTAACCTGCTGAACCACAACAGGAACTGGAAAGTATGTTTAACATATAAATAAGCTAAAAAAAAACATCTCTACTTTTCACCACAATTAAATTATTTCCATTGATGTTTATTTTTTGGTGAACTTTTAATACCACTGGCTTTTAAAAGCATTAGAGTACTTGTTTTACACATTAGGTTCAATTTAAAACTTTACATCAAGTTTTTATCACTCAGTTTCTTTATACTATGCCTCTCCCGCTTATTTCAAAATGGGATGCTTTTTGCATATGGATGTCCAACTTTTTAGGCATGTTGCCACTTCCTACCTATAGTCCTTACTACCTGGATCCGGAATCAAAAATACTGAGCATTTTAAATAACTCTCTCCCAACAGGAAATCCAGTAGAGTTTTAAAATCTTTGCTTGTGAAGAGAGTTAGGCAGAAATGGAAATATCCACTTCCTTTTTTTTTTTTTTTGCCTTTTCTAGGGCCACTCCTATGGCATACGGAGGTTCCCAGGCTAGGGGTCTAATTGGAGCTGTAGCCACCGGCCTATGCCAGTGCCTCAGCAACGAGGGATGCAAGCCGAACCTCCAACCTGCACCACAGTTCCCGGCACCACCGGATCCTTAACCCACTGAGCAAGGCCAGGGATCGAATCCGAAACCTCTTGGTCCCTAGACGGATTCCTTGACCACTGCGCCCCAACGGGAACTCCTCAACTTATTTATTTTTTTTTTTTTTTTTGCCACACCTGTGGCACAAGGAAGTTCCCAGGCCAGGGATTGAATCCAAGCTGCGGCTGCAGCCAGATCCTTAATCCACTGCCTTAGAGCAGGAACTCCAACATTTCTTTAATTTATGTTCTAACTCTGTAATTTAGTTAAATAGGATGAATTCCACCATTTTGTTTAATTCTTAGTATAACCCAAATCTATTATGTAGTGATGTTGAGAGATTGGATATTAAAACGTAATGGAACAAAACTTACAGGAAAGCAAAAATGCTTCAGAAGTTTCTACCCACCTCCTATTGATAGCTATAAAAGAAAGCAGATTAGAGAGGAGGAAAGGAAGGAATGGTTGAAATCCAGACTTGGGCATATCAAACCTCTTTGGTCCCTTCCTCTAGCCTAGTTCAGAGAATCTCAAGGCTTTAGTATGTATGCTAACCACTGCCCATGGTCTCTTTCCAGTATCTCCTGTATTGGTGAACAGCCCCAACTTCCATCCAGTTAGGCAACCCAGGACCCCAGGACCCCCTCTTACCCCCAAGACTGTTAATGTTACCTTCTAGAAATATCGCAAATCTATCCACTTCTCTTCATTTCCACCACCAGCACCCTTGGCCATGTCCTTTGCCTTGGGCCACTGCAGTAGTTTCGTGTGGAAGATGCTGCCGATGCCCTGCCCGGATCCCTTTTCCTGGGTTTGATCACCTACCTCGCAGTTGCTCTGGCTCACCCCTTTCGCTTTGGTTCCCTTGGGCACCGGAGACATAATGACAAGAGATGCCTGGGAGTGAATCAGCCCCCAGACCACTCTCAGGGCACAGCCTATGGCCAACGACTGACGGGTGCAAAAGCCCAGATTCCTCGCCCCACTGAGGCAATGACAAACCCTGCAGTGCAATTTATACAGTAGAGCCCTCCCTGTAGGATCAGGAAGAGATTAGACTTCACGTGAAACCACCTCCCCATGTTTAACCTTTCTCCTTCCCTATTCTGTTTCTCCCACTCGCACACATACAAGTCTCTCCTGAGAGCACTCCCTCAGTAAATTACTCACACACAAATTCCAATTTTAGGCTCTACTACCAGCAAAGTTACCCTAAGGCAACTCCTGGCTGTTTTCCCTGCATCCACTGTTGACCCCTCCAAACTCTTTTCCACATCACAAATATGATCACCCTTTAGGCAGTGCTCAGACCCTGCAAACAATGTTCACTGATATTAGCATTCAGGACTACGGTAACGAATATGTCCTGCCAGGCCCTGCATGAATGGTCTGCCTGCCGACTTCCTGCTGCTCCAGCTTCTCTCACACCACCCTCCCCTGCTCTCACCCTTCCTGCCGCAAGGCTGACCATCTACCCTTCATGCACCCCAAGCTTCCCTCTGCCTCAGAGCCTTTGCATAGCTTGTTCCTCTGCCTGGCATATTTTTCTCTGTCACCTTTACATGGATAGTCCCTACTCACGCCTCAGCTCTCAGTTCAGTTGTTCGTCGGTGGAAGCAGGGGTATATCCACTGGGCCTTGGTTTAGAAGTCCCTTCCTGACTCACATTAGACTACCGTTAGTGTTTCTGCCCATTCTCCCATGGCAGCTTATACTTTCCCTATTAGCACTTCGTTGTTGCTGCTTGTTTTGATGATCTTTGCTCTAGACTGTAAGTGCCATTAGGTCAAGGACGATATCTTTATTAATTTATTTATTCAGGAAATGTTTGTGTGCATCGACAGTGTTCTAGGTACTGTGCTAGCTGCTAGTGAGACAAAGTGTGGGAAGTCATGGCCCCAGCCCTTTGGAGTACACAGTGTAGTGGAGAATAGAGACATAAATTAAATAAATAGTTGCTAAACAATGACCAGCGCTATGAAAGAAAACTGCAGGGTATTATCTGATTCATCATTTTATTCCCTTTACCACGCACCATAACTGATACAGTGTTGGTGCTAAATAAAATCTTTCAGTAATTCAGATAAAAACCTAGCTATTTTTTTCTTCCTCAGACAAACACCAAGTCTTCTGAAAGCTAACAATGAACTTTTCCATCAGAACGAAGAGGATATTTTCAAGGGAATAAACTTCTGACAAGTCAAAGGGGCATCAACATACCTTCCTTCGACATGTTTTCTAAGGAAACCAGACTTTCCAAATCAGCCCTGCTAGAGATTAAGACGACTAAACAAGTGATTATTGTTTGCTGTAAACTTGCACATTTATGATACAGTTGAATGGAGTTCTTTCATTTATATATATTTGGGGAACTTTGGCATAAGTGAAGTAACTTTACAAGGCTCCAAGAATAATTTTTATCTTTTTATTTTATTTTTTAATTTTTGTCCTTTTGTCTTTTCCAGGGCCACTCCTGGAAGGTATGGAGGTTCCTAGGCTAGGGGTCCAATCAGAGCTGTAGCCGCCGGCCTACATCAGAGCCACAGCATAAGTGAAGTAACTTTACAAGGCTCCAAGAATAATTTTTATCTTTTTATTTTATTTTTTAATTTTTGTCCTTTTGTCTTTTCCAGGGCCACTCCTGAAGGTATGGAGGTTCCTAGGCTAGGGGTCCAATCAGAGCTGTAGCCGCCGGCCTACATCAGAGCCACAGCAACACAGGATCCGAGCCATGTCTGCGACCTACACCACAACTCATGGCAACGCTGGATCCTTAACCCACTAAGCAAGGGCAGGCATCGAACCCACAACCTCATGGTTCCTAGTCGGGTTCGTTAACCACTGAGCCACGACGGGAACTCCTCAAAGAATGATTTTTAGATTTTAAGTTATTACATGTGTATATACATTTAAATTTCCCTTTTTTTTTTTTTTTTCTTCTTATGGGTACACCTGTGGTATATGGGAGTTCCTGGGTCAGGGGTTGAATTGGAGCTGCAGCTGCTGGTCTACACCACAGCTTACAGCAATGCCAGAGAGAGGCCAGGGATTGAACCTGCATCCTCAAGGACAAGTTCCCTTTTTTTTTTTGTCTTTTGTCTTTTTAGGGTTTAGGGCCATATATGGAGGTTCCCAGGCTAGGGATCTAATCAGAACTATAGCTGCTGGCCTACACCACAGCCACAACAACGCGGAATCTGAGCTTCGACTGCGACCAACACCACAGCTCATGGCTATGGCGGATCCTTAACCTACTGAGCGAGGCCAGGGATCAAGCCCGCATCCTCATGGTTCCTAGTCAGATTCGTTAACCACTGAGCCACGACAGGAACTCCCTCATGGACAGATTCTTAAACAGCTCAGCCACAGTGGGAACTCCTAAATATCTTCTTACAATCTATTGTTTGTCACAGCTTTTTTTTTTTTTTTTTTTTTTGTCTTTTTAGGGCTGCACTAGCAGCAGCATATGGAGGTTCCCAGGCTAGGGGTCCAATTAGAGCTGTAGCCACCGGCCAGCGCCACAGCCACAGCAATGCCAGATCCAAGCTGCGGCTGCTAACTACACCACAGCTCACAACAATGCCGGGTCCTTAACCCACTGAGCAAGGCCAGGGATTGAACCTGCGTCCTCATGAATACTAGTCGGCTTCGTTAACCACTGAGCCATGACAGGAACTCCTGTCTGTCACAGTCTTGACTGTTTTCTGCTGACGTGCTCATGGACACTCATGCTAGTATTTCATGTCAGTGACATTCGAAGGATGGGTGGCTTGTGGGTTACTTGCTATTCAATACATTTAATACCACTCATGGTTAATGTATAACCTACTGGCTTTAGAATCCTCTATCCACCACCAATCTCAAACAACAGAATTGTTTCCATGGGAAAATGCAATCTGGTTTTTATTGGCTACCCTGGGAAGCATCGTTGCAAAAGTTGCTGTCTATGGATGTGTAAATAATGTGTAGGGAAGACGCATGTGTGTTTTATCCTCTCCAAGATAAACATATGTTCAGAAACACACACATCTCCACATATAATATAGCTCATTGTGTATAAATATCAAGAACATTTCATTAAATGTTAATGCCCAAGTGTAGGAATTAAATAGAAACACCAAAGAAAAAGAGGCCCTTGAACTACTTTAACCTTCCCATTATTTTTAATGGTGTACCCTGTTACCTTAAGATTTCAAAACATCAAGAATGACCTGCATGTGTGATTACGTTTTCCTACACGTCCGTGGCATGATAAAATCTAGTGTTGGGGAAAAATGTCACATACAATACCTGCTCCATCTTGCTGAGGAAACAGTCAATGTAGTCTTGAGGGTTGTTAAGATTCGGGGACTTTTGATGCTCCTTTACTTTTTCCAGAATAAAAGACCTACTGTCTTTAAGCCTTTTTGAAAATGCTCTGTGCTCTCCAGGGAGATGCTTTATGATTTGCGGCCATAGATTGTAAATCTAAAAGGGGGGGGGGAGCATACCAGAAATTCAGTTTGTGAAGAGGGACCAGGGTTTCTGAGTCAAGCACCTAACCCTCTGAGCAGGTCTGGCCAGGGAGAGTCCCTTCCTCCAGCTTCCAAGCACAAGAGAAGCGAGGGTGATCATCAGACACATGAGAGCAGCCTCTCCCCATCCCCCTGCTCAACCACCCTTGGCCAACCCTGGAGTCAGAGAAGGGGAGAATGTGCGTAGGGGCCTTACAAGAAATGTAGGCAAGTGGGAATGTCCTGCCTTCTTTTGTGGGAGTGAACTCATAGAAGCAAGCAGAGGGCAGCCTTGCACAGGTGCTGGGGTAAAGGACACTGCACGCACCCACTTGACATAAGACCCGAGTGGAGGGAAGGTGACAGTGCTTGCGTGGGCACTGGGCTCTGGGGTGAGGTGGTGAGCTCATAGCCCTTTACCCTGCCTGCTGGCTCCCAGTGGACCCGTGAGATCAATCCCAAGGGCAAATACAGACTTGGCCTTACCTGGATCCAGGGAGAGTTTATTTGACGAAAATTTGCATTTAACAGATTCATCAGAGAGAGAAATGTCTCATTGTCGTAGTGGAAACGGTCATTGAAGAGGATGGAGCAGATCACATTGCAGGGAGCACAGGAGAGGATGAAGGTAGGGTCAAAGGGCTGAGCTGATATGAGAAAAGAACAATTTTAACGTTGAGGGTTTTCATCCGCCTGCATTAGGGTTTCAAGAACAGGGCTTCCCTCCTGCTCAGATTGATACCTATATTTTATTTTCTCTAAACGTCTCCACATTAGGATGTAAGCATCTTCTACTAATACCGTATGCTCTATTGTATTATATACTATGCTACTACTACTAATTATTGCACTAGTCTATGAAGGCTGGAATAGTTATGAGAGCAACAAGTAATGTTACGGAGTATTTGCCACATGCTGGATACTGTGTAAATGTTTTGCCAACTGTATTATTTAACCCTTATTCTGAGGTTTGATTTTTAGCCCCATTTTTCAGATGAGGGTAGAAAAATGGGTAGAAAAACTTCTGCCTCTTAGAGAAGTTTAGTAACTTGTCCAAATTTACACATCTAGTAAAGGCTGAAGTTGAAAAATGAATCCCAGCAAAGGGGTTCAAGAGTCCTAGGCATCAGCTTTGGATGCTTTTCTTCCCGCCCCTTTCCCCTTAGCCAATGCCCTGATCCATGGAGCAGACTGTGGACCAATAAGTGGCTCCCAGAGGAGTTTCGGTGGGAAGCTGTGTGTGTCGAACCACACAGAACAACACGTCCCTTGTCGCCAAAGGATGGTCAGTGGAACGCACCCTCTGTTTTCCTGAGCTCCTCCACCAGAAACTGGGCTTCCTCCTGGACCCTCTCCTCGAGGCTCCTCTTCCCCATCCCAAAGTTCCTCAGGGTCATGAGGGAGAAGCGCCGTATTTGCTTCCACCTCTCTCCATTACTGAATAAGAGTCCTAGGAAAAGAAGGAAAGAGCAGGAACATGTTTTGGATCACGGAGTCAAAACGTTCCATGAAGTCAGACTTTTCCTTTTGCATCTACCCTGAAGACTGATGCCAGTGCTCCTTCTCCGGGATTCAACAACTGGCCTTTTAAGAGCACAACAGAGTCTGTGGTTTGGGTGGAGTATCTGTCACGAAGAAAACAAAACCCCAGCTCTGGTCGACAGGGGCAGAGGTGATGGACCCGGGAGGAGGGTCAACAGGTTAGCCGGTGGACAACAGTCCCAAGTGTAGAAAGGGCCCTCTGTCTGGTTTTGCCAAAAATAGTCAAGCCTGTCATGGCTCAGTGGTTAACGAATCCGACTAGGAACCATCAAGAGGTTGCGGGTTCGATCCCTGGCCTTGCTCGGTGGGTTAAGGATCCATCCCGTGGTGCCGTGAGCTGTGGTGTAGGTCGCAGACGCAGCTCCAATCCCACATTGCTGTGGCTCTGGCGTAGGCCAGCGACCACAGCTCCGATTCGACCCCTAGCCTGGGAACCTCCACATGCCGCGGGAGTGGCCCTATAAAAAAAGGCGAAAAAACAAAAAAACAAAAAAAGTCAAGCTTGTGTTCTCACACACCCTTTCCTGAGCCTCTGTCTTTTCACTTAATATCCCTCTAACCTGTGGTTTAGTTCTGCATGTGATTTTCTCTATTAGAGGATAAGGAACTTCAAAGCAGATCAGCAGGGGATATAGGTTTCTTTTCTCCAAATGTACTACAGCTAGTGTGAGCTAATCTGAACAAGAGGAAACTCAGGAGCAAAGGAACTCGGTATGTTCCACGCCAATGTCTTTTCATTTCTTCCTCTGTGCAAAACCAGTCACCTGCCCTGACTTTCCTGTTTCTCTTAATGCACTACTAATTTCCCTGTGCCCCCAAACTCACATCTCAGGGCATCATTACATCCCTCCTGCCCTTCACCCTACACATCTGCATTGGGTAAGCCTGATCAGTTCCACCTCCAAAACCTCTTTCTCATCTGCCCCCTCTTGTCAATTCATACCACATGACCACTCGGCAGGGGCTAACATTTTTACAGATGTAAAAAGTTGCAATCAGAGCTCCCATCGTGGCTCAGTGGAAACAAACCCGACTAGTATCCATCAGGATGTGGGTTCAATCCCTGGCCTTGCTCACTGGGTTAAGGATCCGGCGTTGTCGTGAGCTGTGGCCAGCAGCTACAGCTCTGATTCAACCCCTAGCCTGGGAACATCCATGTGCCGCACCTGCGGCCCAGAAAAAGAAAAAAAGAAAAAAAACAAAAAGAAAGAAAGAAAGAAGGAAAAAGGTTACAATCGTCTTCAAATCAGTTTCCCCTCTCTAAACCTACAGTTTCCAGGCTACTCAAAATCCAATACAGGGACAATTGTGCTGGTGCCAGAAAGGATTCAGTGCATCCCCTTATCTTGTTCTGACACCTTTAAACTCTTAACACCTTTCTATCATTCTCTCCCTTGGCTCTACCTCTGAGCATAGGGACAATCACAGCTGTTCGTTTAATGCACTTACATTGTTTTACAGCCTCATTTTGTCCAGTCCCCCCCTTTTGCTGGCAAGTCTGCTCCCACTCTATTTACTTTGTTGAGTTTCTAATTTTCCTTTAAGAGCCATCTCAAGACCCTTCTCTTTGAAGTCTTCCCTATCCTCTACTAGAGGGCATCTCTCCCTCACTTAACTGAATTGGCTTGTGTAATGCTTTAATACAATTTATCTTTTCTACCTTGTATTTCAGCACTTCGCTTACCTGTGTTACTTCCTATACTGGATTTTACCTAGTTAAATGACTGGTGCATCCCTCCAAATATTTCCCGTGACACACAGTGATCCCTTACCTTGCACATAGCAGATGTTCAATACATAAGAATTTAAGTATTAATTTCAGGAGTTCCCGTCGTGGCTCAGAGGTTAACGGACCCAGCTAGCATCCATGAGGATGTGTGTTTGATCCCTGACCTCGCTCAGTGGGTTAGGGAGCCGACACTGCTGGGAGCTGTGGTGTAGGTTACAGACATGGCTCAGATCCTGCATTGCTATGGCTCTGGCGTAGGCTGGCGGCTACGGCTCCAACTGGACCCCTGCCTGGGAGCCTCCATATGCCGCAGGTGTGGCCCTAAAACGACAAAATACAATTTAATTTCCCATTTACCAAATGAGCAAGCATGTAAAAATTATTGTATCAAGCTTATGGCAAATTTGGTGCATTCATTGAGTCTCTTCGCATATCACCACCAATTTTAAAAATTAAAGCAATATTGGGAGTTCCCTTTGTGGCTCAGTTAATGAACCTGACTAAGAACCATGAGGATGCGGGTTCAATCCCTGGCCTTGCTCACTGGGTTAAGGACCCAGCGTTGCCATGAGCTGTGTTGTAGGTCACAGATGTAGCTCGGATCTGGCATTGTAGTGGCTGTGGCGTAGGCCGGCAGCTGTAGCTCTGATTTGACCCCTAGCCTGGGAACTTCCACATCCTGCAGGTGCAGACCTAAAAAAAAAAAAAAGAGAGAAAAAGTTAAAGCAATATTTATAGCAAAAACTACTAAAATTGTTTTGGATCCACTAGCTGCTTTCCTAAGAATTTACACAAAGAAATTCAAAAAGAGGTAGGAGTTCTTCTTGCGGCTCAGTGGATTAAGAACCCGACATAGTGTCTGTGAGGATGCAAGATTGATCCCTGGCCTCATTCAATAGGTTAAGATTCCAGCACAAGCTTCTGCGTATGTCCGAAATGTCGCAGACGCAGCTCACATCTGGCGTTGCTGTGGCTGTGGTGTAGACCACAGCTGCAGCTCGGATTTGACCCTTAGCCCGGGAACTTCCACATACTTCTGGTTTGGCCTTAAAAAAAAAAAAAAAAAAAAAAAAAAAGGGAAAAGAAAACAAGGAGTTCAAAGAGTTTCTGTTGCGGCTCAGCAGAAAGGAATCCGACTAGTATCCACGAGGATTCAGGTTCGATCCCTGGTCTCGCTCAGGGTTTGCCATGAGCTGTGGTGTAGGTCGCAGACACAGCTTGGATCCCAATTTGTCGTGGCCGTGGTGTAGTCTGGCAGCCGTAGCTCTGATTCAACCCCTGGCCTGGGAACTTCCATATGCTGTGGGTGTGGATCAAAAAAATAGAAGCAAACAAAATGTAAAAAGTATACACGGCAATGCCATCTATATTGATTTAATAATACATCTGTAAACAATCTAAATGTTAATGATAGTAAACCACTATTAGGAAAAGTTAAGCAATTGTTAAAATGATGATCATGGAGACTAAAAAATCAGACAGGTTAATATTTTTAAAGAAGAAACATTATACAAATAGATCTGTACTACAATAACCACCATGAAACACATGTGTACATATGAACAACATATGGGAAATAAAAATAAGGCAATTACACTTCAACAAAAAAATAAAAAAATAAAGTGTTAGTATATTGAGACTATGGTTAGTAGGTAGTTTGGCCCTAGAGTCAGGCAAACTGAATTCAAATCTCTTCTCCATCACTCTCTAATTGGTGTGAGTTTTTTAACCTCTATTGCCTCAGTTTTTCATCTGTTGAATGGAAATAAAAAATATCTTCCTCATGGAGTTAATTGCGTTCACTGAATATGGGCATACATGTGAAACCCCTAGCATAGTATCTGGTACGTAAGAAGTATTTAATAAATAGTAGCTATATAACTATAGCTATATAACTATAGCTACTATGATAATAATTTAATTCGATAATAATACAATATGACATTTAGCATTTATAGTAATTATTAATAACAACATTATTATTATTATTACTATTGGATTTTAGGGATTTTTTCATCTCTTCAAATTTTAACTGTTTTTACATCACCATTAAATCAAAACGCAATTATAAATTTTGTAAAATTATTTACTTAACCCTTAGTTAGACATTTAAATATTGTGGCTTTTTGCTCTTCATTTGTTCTTCCATTTATTTAATACATTTTCATTGCTCTCTTGTACCAGCTAAAGCATGCTGTTTGCCATCAGGCTCTACAAAGATTAGGTCATTAGCCACTGCAATTGATTGCCCTTCAACAAACCCCGAATGGAATTCAGGGTGGAGATCCGCAATGAGGCACTCTGTGCTCTGTGAAAACGGACAGATCAGGCCTTCAGATAGTTGGATATTCTCAGAAAATTTTGTGAACTCAATTTCTTGCATTTTCTTTCACTAAGAAAAACACTAAAATTGTTAGAGAGACATCTGTTCCTCAGGACGAGCAGCGACCTTCTAGCAGGTTGCTGTACCCCTTCACCAAATCATCCGTGCAGACCTCCTCTACTGCCTCTTCGGAGCAGTTCCTCAGCGCCATCTGAGAGGCTGTCTCCTGGACTATAGTCCTCGGTAAGTCCCCAAATAAATCTGAACTCACCGCTCTCACATTGTGTGTTTTTTGTTTAGTTGACACCTGCTATGTGCTAGACCCTATAAATATTATTATATGCACTTTTTTCTTTCTTTCTTTCTTTTTGCTTTTTTAGGGCCATACCCGCAGCATATGGAAGTTCCCAGGCTAGAGGTCAAATTGGAGCTACAGGGGCCAGCCTACACCACAGCCACAGCAATGCGGGATCTGAGCCTCATCTGCAACCTACACCACAGCTCATGGCAACGACCCACTGACTGAGGTCAGGGATCAAACCTCAATCCTCATGGATACGAGTCAGATTCATTTCCACTGCACCATGGGAACTCCCCTGGACATTCTTGTTTATTATTTTTTCCCACATTTTTATTCTCTGTCTCTCAAGATAAGCTTCCCTTTTTCTTTCTTTCTTTCTTTCTTTCTTTCTTTCTTTCTTTCTTTCTTTCTTTCTTTCTTTCTTTCTTTCTTTTCTCTTTCTTCTTTCTTCTTTCTTTCTTTCTTTCTTTCTTTGTCTTTCTTTCTTTCTTTCTTTCCTTCCTTCCTTCCTTCCTTCCTTCCTTCCTTCTTCCTTTTTTTTTATTTTTGGCTGCACTCACAGCATGTGGAAGTTCTCAGGCCAGGGACCAAACCCCACACCACAGCAGCCACCCAAGCCACTGCAGTGACACCACCACATACTGAACCCACTGAGCCACACAGGAACTACATCAAGACAGGTTTCTAAAGGGGAATTGCTCCATCATTGTGAATGTCTCTTCAGAGTAAAGTTTGTTTGTTAAAAGGCAAGAATCCTGGGACAGTATCAAAAGGAGCTGTGAGGAGAGGACTGTGGAATGTCACGTGTTCCCAGGAATGAGCTGGTGGAAAGTGACTTGATCAGTCACAGTCCAACCAGGAAAAGAGAAGCCTCTCCAAATATTTAAAACAGAGGAAATTTAATCCAGGGAATTAGTTTTAAGGTCATGGAAACACGGAGAGGCCAAACCAGTGACAGCAAGACAACTGGTAAGGATCAGTGCAGAAAGCTGCGCTCATCTCCCCACGGAAGGGACAAAGGAACTCAATGGCTATGGTTACCTGGCCAGAGCTGGAACCAAAGTGGCCCTGTGCTGAAGGAGCTGGCAACGCCGTGAGCTGTGGTGTAGGTCAAAGACACGGCTCGGATCTGGCCTTGCGATGGCTCTGGCATAGGTGGGCGGATACAGCTCTGATTAGACCCCTAGCCTGGGAACCTCCATATGCCGAGGGTGTGGCCTTAAAAAGATGAAAAGAAGACAGAAAAAAAAAAAGAAAAGAAAAGAAAAGAGAAGAAATTGGCTGTCTGCTGAGGCCCCAAGCATGGTGGGTCAGAGAAAAAGCCACTACTACTATGCCTTGTTCAAATTTCTGATCACAGAATATATGAGTATTCAAAACATTTTTTTTAAGTTGGTGTTTCAAATCCCGAGTCTAGGGAGACTTGCTGCACAAGAGATAACTGGAATACTTTTCCTATTTTTCTCACTTTGTTTAGAATTTATACCTATTACATATATATATATATATTTTTAAAATACACTTCTTTCGCTTTAGCACACCTGCATCCCTGCAGGCCTGGAGTGGTCAAAGGAGGCAATATCCCCTCCACACCCACTGAGCTGGGGTGAGTATGTGCATGGGTGAATAATTACACGGTTGGTTGTTTCTATTTATGTAAACCAGATTCTTCGATAGGTCTCTATAGCTGCTATGTCTAGAGATATAGTAATTACCTTCCAAAAATGTGTCTGCACTCCTCCAAGTAAGGAATGAATGGCTGATTATCCGTAATTTCAAGAGCACTAAGTGATTTTAGTCTTTGCATTTTAGTGAGTGAACAATGGCATCTACAACTGGTATGTGGATCAAATGCCTAAAATAGAGCTTAGGCTGTTGCAATTTGTCAATGAGGTAAACATTTAAAGATTAAGAAACTATGGAGTTCCCGTCGTGGCGCAGTGGTTAACGAATCTGACTAGGAACCATGAGGTTGCGGGTTCGATCCCTGGCCTTGCTCGGTGGGTTAAGGGTCCAGCACTGCCGTGAGCTGTGGTGTAGGTCACAGACGTGGCTCAGACCCCGAGTTGCTGTCGCTCTGGTGTAGGCCGGTGGCTACAGGTCTGATTAGACCCCTAGCCTGGGAACTTCCACATGCCTCGTGAGCAGCCCTAGAAAAGGCAAAAGACAAAAAAAAAGAAAGAAAAGAAAGAAAGAAACTAGGCAAAACATTGAGTTGATAATTAACAGGAAGTGTTTCAACAACTTGATTATTTAGACACAAAGTCTGCAGCACCATATTATACTGTTCAAGGATCCCTAGATCAGAAAGCTACCTATTATTTTAGTAGGTATTTCATTTACAAAGGTGATATGGGCTGAACTGTTTCGCCTCAAAATATGTTGATGCCCTTGCTCCAGTATCTGTGACTATGATCTTATTTGGAAACAGGGTCTTTGCAGAAGGAATCAAGGTAAAATGAGATCATTAGGGTGGGCTCATCCACTATGACTATATCCTTCTAAAAGGGGGAAATTTCAACACACACACGCTCACAGAGAATGCCATGTGAACATGAATCAGAGATTGGGGTAATACATCTACAAGTCAAGGAACAACAAAGATTGTCAGCAAACAGAAGCTAGGGGAGAAGCCGGAAGCAGATTCTCCCTCACAGCTCTTAGAAGAAACCAGCCTCACTGACATCTTGATCTCAGACTTCTAGACTCCACAACTGGGAGGCAATAAAGTTCTGCTGTTCTAAGGCCGGTACCCAATTTTTGGTACTTTATTATGGCAGACCTTGGAAACAAATGCAGAGGGAAAACTGAAATATCGGTGAATGGTTCCTCTCTTTGCTCTCTTCCAGGAAAGTTTTAGGAATGGAAGAGTTGAATTATATGTGCCCGTCACTGGCAAGTAAGGAGCAGTAACAAGAATTTCATGGGAAGTTTAGAAACCAGTTTTCTCAGAGTTGTGAAAATTGCAGGTTTCTGAGCAAAAATTTTTCCCCCTCTTGAGTTCAATTCAGCCCAGTAGCCTCCCACTCCAGTTAAAAATTATTTTTAAAACTCATGTGCAGCCAATGTAATCAACTTGTTTAGAAAAAAAGAAGTAGAGGGAAGGTGTGGTTGATTCTTTAGATGAGTAAATGCATCAATCGCCTAAAGTGATTTATGTAAGAGATATTAAAGGTTGCTTCTCTTTTATCATTTAGTATGCTACATGATCTTTAATTACTTATTCATAAATATGCTTTGAAAATAATTAAGGTTTTTTTTTGCCTTTTCTAGGGCCACTCCCACAGCCTATGGAGGTTCCCAGTCTAGGGGTCTAACCAGAAGTGTAGCTGCTGGCCAAGCCGCAAACAGCAATGCCTTATCCAAGCTGTGTCTACGACCTACACCACAGCTCACAGCAATGCTGGATCCTTAACCCACTGAGCAAGGCCAGAGATCAACCCCGCAACCTCATGGTTCCTGGTCAGATTTGTTAACCACGGTGCCACAAGACACGAACTCCAAGAATTAAGTTTTTATTTCTCTAGGACTTGCAACATTACAACTTTAAGTGGATTGGAGGAGACTTTCAGGCTATTCTGGTTGTGTTTTTTTTTTTAATTGTGTAATATTTGATACACACAAAGGCATGTATGTAATACATGTTTAAATTTTGAAACAGAATAATAAAATAATGATCTGTGAGCCTATTGTCCCCCTGAAGAGCCAGAGCTTGACTAAGTACAGTTGTAGCTCCCTGTGTGTTACCTCTCTACTTCTATCACCCTCTCCCTGCCCTATCCCACCCCATCACTGCCCCCAAACCAGGCTGACATCAAAAACACAGTAATCTCTACACCTAGGCATCTGTTTATTGTTGCTGCCACTATGCCACTGCAACCTTTGCACCCTGTGAAATGACACCCCCGGCATAGCTTCTCCAGCTCCCTAAACTCTATGAACTCTGGGTAATAACTTTAATTTTCAAAATGTTCCCAGATTTTTTTTTATCACAATCATATCTACAATTTTACCTTAAAGGGAACTTGGAGTCTGTTTCCAATGTTTACCTCAATATGGGCTTTCAGAGCATTTGTTGCATAATAAAAGAATTCTGGTCTTTGTCCCTTGTTCCTGGGAAAGAGCTTCTAAACCCCCAGAATTTCCCAAATGTTAGAAGTGTCGTTGTTGTTCACGCCCAGCCCTGGGGATCCCACCTGAGTGTATGGGAACGAAGTAACTCACAGTGGGCCCCTAGACAATGTTAAGCTGGGTCTGGCCATGCCAGAAAGATCCACTTTGTATTTAGGGCACTGGAGGTAAATTTGAGCCAAGGATAACTGCCTTACCTCCTGACGTTCAAGGAGCGGTGGAGCTAAGAGACTGAGTTCCATCACTTGGCCAATGACTCAATCAGTCATAGCCAAGTAATGAAGTTCCGATTAAAAACTCTGGACACCAAAGCTCTGGTGCAATTCCTGGTTAGTAAACACATTGATGCATCAAATGCGTAATGCATTCTGATTCCTAGGAAGGGAATGGTGAAGCTCTGCTTTTAGGGCCTCCCAAACCTTGCCCTATCTGTCTCTCCATGTGTATCCTCCACATAATAAAACTGTAATTCCTAAGTATGACACCTTCCTGAGTTCTGTGAGTCATTCTAGCAAATTACAGAACCTGAGGTAGTCATGGAAACCTTGAATTTTTAGCCAGTTAGTCAAAAGTGTGGGTAGCCTGGAGATCCCTGAACTTGTGGCTGGCATCTGAAGCGAGGGTAGTCTTTGGGGAACGACGTCCCTAACCTACAGAGTCTGGACTAACTCTGGGTCGTATCAGAATTGCATGCAGTGTTGCAGCATCAAATTTGTTGCTTGGTGCAGAACAGACACACATTATATTAGTTAATCAGACCTTTTTAAGAAAATTGACTTGTTATTTTGAAACATACCATATCCTCTCTGGGTATCATCAATAATTGGAATAATTCCTCTGCCAAGGAATTCATCCCCCTGATCAATCAGAGCTTCCTTCACCGCTTCATATCCATGTAAGACCACGGCAGGCCGGGATCCAAAGTACACAGTACAAACAGGGCCGTACTGTTTGGCCAACTGGAAAGAGATGCAAACGGCTGTGAGTGTTATTGTGAAGTCTCATCGTTGGAGTCTTCAGTGGAAATTAAGCAGTGATTCATATGCAGCTTAGACTTTGCTCCATTAATTTCCCTTTAGGAATTTAACCTGGGGTACAGCAATGTATTCATTCATGTGTGAAACTACTGAGCAAATATTTACAAAGCACCTACACTGTGTCAGACACTGTGCCCTGAGTCCTCGGGGAACTTGGAGTCTAGTGGAAGTAACAGGCAGTAAGTGGCCAGACTTCATTTGCAATACTAACTGAGCATAATTCTATGAACGTGATAAAGAATGTGTACTGTGTTGGATGATACTGGGAAAACTTGATACAATAGAGAGATGAGGATTCTATGAATAGGTAACACTTAAAGTAAAAATAAAGATGAGAAGGAAGCAGCCAGGAAAAGGGCTAGGAGGAGAGTGTAATAAATAGGCACTAAAAAGGATAAAACCTATATCTTTATGATGTCGTTGTGCCCAGGGGGAAAATAGAGCGATAAAACAGCTGGCAGCTAAGGGTTGGTTTCCAAACTCTACATCCATGCAATTGAATTCAAGGCAGCCATTTGAAATTATTTAGATGAGGATGTATAACGGTATGGAAACATGTTCACATTCTAAATTGAACTGCTGAAAAATAAATCACATTAACAACCTTTTGCACATCACAATCCATTTTTTTTGTTGTTTGGTTGTTTGACGATTGACTTCGAAGAGGCCACTCACTGAGCTTACCACCTTTTTTTTATTCTGCCTTTTTTTTACCTTAAACGGTAGAGAATTTTACCACTTTTCACCACTTTTCTCTGTCCCAGGAAAATAACACTTCCTTTGTTTCTGTGAATGAGCATATCTTTATACAGAATGCCAGGCCCTTCTCTTCCAACCGCACCCTCAGCTGATGACTTTGCTATCTATTTCTCAGAAATATTAAAAATAACCAGAAGAGAATTTCCATGGGCTTCTACCATAGCATCTGTTTACCCGCATCTGTGCTCCAACTTGTGCACTGGATTTTATTCCCTTCCAGCTACTACAACAGGACTTTCCTCTTTACAGCAAATGAACAACATCACCCTATTTCCCCCCTTCCCTTCTTTAAGGAGAAATAATATTCCCGTGTGTGTGTGTGTGTGTGTGTGTGACCCATAAGACGACAACAATTAGGTTGTTCTGGAGAATATATGTTTGCACAACGAACTCATGGAGATAAATAATCCCTTTCCCCAAAGAATATTTCCAAAAGAGTGAATGCAGTCAGGGCAGCAGATCTGGGTTGTGTCAGAGCAAGATGTGGGGTCCACTCTTTAGAAGGGGGGAATCACAAAGTATCCCATAGATGAGTGTGAAACAGTAATAGTAATAATACAAAAGAACATTTATTACACCCTTTGCATTTGCTTGGCTTGCCTTTTGGTAAATATTATCATGCATAGGGGATTGAACGCTTTTCAGTTAAGATAAGTTCTGATCCTAGAATTTTCCAGTTCAGTAGAATTCAACACATAGCTCAGATCAGGTCAACACACCTCACTATCTGCTCTAAAGTGATCCAATCCAGAAAAGGAAAAAAAAAAATCTCTGTCTTAAAGAAATAGGTGCCTCAAAGTGCTTCAGTGGTGAGTAAACTAAGAAAGCTTGAAGATGACATGCAGACAACCTGAAGAGCCTGAAAATGACCCTCTTACCTGGAGAGGACCAGCCCCAAGTGAAACCCACTTACCTTGGAAAGAGACGCAGGGATGTCCTTGAGGTTAAGTTGCATCAGATTACCAATGATGGGAAGGGGAGTTGGGCCCGGGGGGAGCCTTCTCCTCTTGTGGTTTTTCTTCCACACAGAAAGGAAAACCAGGCAAGTAACACAAACCGTAAGAGCAAGGGTAGTGATTCCCAGCAGCTCCATCTCAGCTACTCAATGTTAGTAACTGTCTGGATTGCTTGTTAGCAAAGTCTTATATACAGGTGGAGTGTGACCTGCCAGCCAAAGGCTAGTCTGTGTCCTTGGACAAGGTAGGGGCAGGGGTGGGGTGGGGGGGGGTGGGGCAAACCTGGAATTGCTTTGGGCTTTATGTACCTTCCTGAAGCTTGAGATTAGGAAGGATTCATATCTTTCCTATCTCTCATTCATAAAATCTGCAACTTTTGATTTTTTTAAGCTTCTCCATTACATGCATTATTCCCTTGCAACACTAATGATTCATTAAATATAAAGCAGGGGAGGAGTTCCCGTCATGGCTCAGTGGCTAACGAATCCGACTAGAAACCATGAGGTTGCAGGTTTGATCCCTGGCCTTGCCCAGTGGGTTACAGATCCGGCGGTGCCGTGAGCTGTGGTGTAAGTTGCAGATGTGGCTCAGATCCCTCATTGCTGTGGCTGTCGTGTAGGCCGGTGGCTAAGGCTCCGATTAGGCAGACCCCTAGTCTGGGAACCTCCATATGCTGTGGGAGCGGCCCTAGAAAAGGCAAATAAACCAACAAACAAACAAACAAAATATATATAAAGCTGGAGAATTAAGAGGTACAAACTATTAGGCATAAAATAAGCTACAAGAATATATTATACAACACAGGGAATATGGCCAATATTTATAACAACTATAAATGGAATATAACCTTTAAAAATTGTGAATCACTATATTGTACACCAGTAACATATAATATTGTACAGCAACTATACTTCGATAAACAATTCCAAAAAAACACAAAAACTTAAAAATTATAATTTTCAATGATTTTTTAAATTTCTAATGATTAAAAAATTTTATTATGATTTATAATGTTCTGTCAATGTTTGCCATACAGCAAAGTGATTCAGTCATACATATATATACACTCTTTTTCTCACTTTATCCTCCATCACATTCCATCACAAGTGATTAGATATAGTTCCCTGTGCGATATAGCAAGAGCTCATTGCCCATCCACTCCAAATGCAAGAGTTTTCATCTACTAATCCCAGATCCCCAATCCATCCCACTCCCTCCCCTTCCCCCTGGCAAACATGAGTCTGACTTGTCCACGATCTTTTCTGTTTTGTAGATAGATCATTTGTGCTCTGTTTTAGACTCCACGTATAAATGACATCATGACTTACTTCACTCAGTATGGGAGTATAAGTGACATCACATGGTGTCTTTCTCTTTCTGACTTATTCGATATGAGACTCTCTAGTTCCATCCATGTTGCTGCAAATGGCATTAGTTTGTCCTTGTTATGGCTGAGTAGTATTCCACTGTACAAATGTACCACATCTTCCTAATCCATTCATCTGTTGATAGGCATTTGGGTTGTTTCCATGTCTTGGCTATTGTGAACAGTGCTGTGATGAACATAGGGGTACATGTATCTTTTTCAGTGAAATTTCTGTCTGGATATATGCCCAGGAGAGGATTGCTGGGTCATATGGTAGTTCTGTATTTAAGTTTTCTGAGGTATTTCCATACTGTTTTCCACAGTGGTTGTACCAATTTACATTTCCACCAATGGTGTACGAGGGTTCCCTTTTCTCCACATCCTCTCCAGCATTTTTTTTTTAAGGGCCACACCTGAGGGATATGGAGGTTCCCAGGCTTGGGATCAAATCAGAGCTACAACTGTCAGCCTATGCCACAGGCACAGCAACATGGTATCTGAGCTGCATCTGTGGACTACACCACAGCTCACGGCAACACTGAATCCTTAACCTGCTGAACAAGAGCAGGGATCGAACCCAAGTCCTCATGGATACTAGTCAGGTTCGTTAACTGCTGAGCCATGACAGTTACTCTAGCATTTATTTATTAACGATGGACACTCTAAATGGTGTAAGGTGGTACTTCATTGGAGTTTTGATTTGCATTTCTCTAATAATTAGCGATGTTGAGCATTTTTTCATGCGCCTGCTGGCCATCTATTTAGGTCTTCTGCCCATTTTTCAATTGGGTTATTTGTTGTTGAGTTATATGAGTTGTTTTTATGTTTTGGAGATTAAACCTTTGTTAATTTTCAAAAATTTTCTCCCATTCTGTGGGTTTTCTTCATTTTTTAATGGTTTCCTTTGCTGTGCAAAAGCTTTTGAGTTTAATTAGGTCCCAATGGTTTATTTGGGTCTTTATACTCTTTATTCTAGGAGGCAGATCAAACAATATGTTACTGTGATTTATGTCAGAGAACATTCTGCCTATGTCTTTGGGAGTTTTACAGTGTTTGGTCCTACATTTAGGTCTCTGATCCATTTGAGTTTATATTTGGGTATGGTGTTAGACAATGTTCTACTTTCATTCTTTTACATGTAGCTTTCCAGTTTTCCCAGCACCACTTATTGAAGAGACTATCTTTCTTCCATTGCAGGTTCTTGCCTCCTTTGTCATAGATTAATTGTCCATAGGTGTTTGGGTTTATTTCTGGGCTTTCTATCCTGTTCCATTGATCTATATTTGTGTTTTTGTGCTGGTACCATATTGTTTTGATGACTGTAGCTCTGTAGTATGGTCTGAAGTCAGGGAGCCTGATTCCTACAGTTCCATTTTTTTCTTTTCAATATTGCTTTGGCTACTCAAGGTCTCTTGTGTTTCCATATAAATTTGAAAATATTTTGTTCTAGTTCTGTAAAGAATGTCAGCAACAAGTCACATATAAGAAATTCCCATAAGGTCAGTGTTGGTCTGTTCCTGGAAAGTTCTTCAACTGAGTTCTTTACACTATAAGGATTCACAGGTGAGCCTTCATTTTTAAAAATAAATGCTTTATTGAGATATAATTCACATAGAACTCGCCCATTTAAAGTATGCAGTTTGGGAGTTCCCATTGTGGCGCAGCAAAAATGAATCTGACTAGTAACCATGAGGTTGTGGGTTCAATCCCTGGCCTCACTCAGTGAGTTAAGGATCTGGCATTGCTGTGGTCTGTGGTATAGTTTGCAGGCAAGACTTGGATCCCATGTTGCTGTGGCTGTGGTGTAGGCTGGCAGCTGTAGCTCTGATTTGACCCCCAGCCTGGGAATTTCCATATGCCACAGGTGCAGCCCTAAAAAGCAAAAAATAAATTTAAAAAAAACATACAGTTCACTTTGCGTGGACATGTTTTAATTCTTCTGTGTATATACCCAGAAGTGGGATTGCTGGGCCATATGGTCACTCTGTTTAACATTTTGAGGAACTGTCAAAACATATTCCAAAGTAGCTGTACTATTTTACATTCCTACTAGCAACGTATGAGGATTCCAGTTTCTCCACATTCTTGCCAACATTTGATAATTTGTCTTTTTTGTTATAACCATTCTAGTGGGTATAAAGCACCATCTCATTGTGGGTTTGTCTTTTTTGGCCACACCTGAGGCAATGCTGGATCCTTTAACCCACTGACCTGGGCTGGGGATCAAACCCGCATGGCCACAGAAACAAGCCAGGTCATTAACCCACTGTTCCACGGTGGGAACTCCTATCTCACTGTGGTTTTGAATGTCATTTCCCTAATGACTAATGATGTTAAACATCTTTCATGCTATTAGCTGTTCATATATCTTTAGTAAAAAAAAAAAAATTGGAGCTCCTATTGTGGCTCAGTGAGTTATGAACCCAACTACTATCCATAAGGATGTGGGTTTGGTCCCTGGCCTTGCTCAGTGGGTTAAGGACCCTGCATTGCTGTGGCTGTGGTGTAGGCTGGCAGCTGCAGCTCTGATTGACCGCTACCCCAGGAACCTCCATATACCTCAGGCGTAGCTTTAAAAAAAAAAAAAGCAAAAAAAAAAGCAAAAAATTTTTGTCTTTTTAGGGCTGTACCTTCAAGGATATGGAAGTTCCCAGGCTAGGGGTTCAATCGGAACTACAGTTGCCAGCCTACACTACAACCACAGCAACTCGGGATCTGAGCCATATCTGCAACCTACACCACAGTTCACCGCAATGCTAGTTCCTTAGCAATGCTAGTTCCTTAACCCGCTGGGCGAGGCCAGAGATTGAACCTGCATCCTCATGGATACTAGCTGAGTTTGCAACCCACTGAGCCATAATGGGAACTCCCTATAAAAAATTTTTTAAATTGTTATCCCCATCTGTGTTTTTTTTTTTATACTCCTAGCACATGCCCAAAATTTCTATAGCCTCATCATAGTTGGAATTCTATGATTAAAGTCTATCTTCCTATTAGCTTGTTGATTCAGAGAGAACAAAGACTGTATGTCTTATTCACTATTGTTTTGTTCATTATTGGTCCAATAATTAACATATTTTATAATGGTTCCTGGCACTCTACACTTGTTGAATTGTACTTAATTTGATATTCACATTGGTTCTCATTTTTTTTTCTTGTGTCAGGAGGGTTGCTTTCCTCCATTGAAAAGGTTTTAGGAGGTCTTTCCTTGTGGCGGCGTGAGAGCAGAGTAGCAGCTGTGGTGGTCAGAGTCATAGCAGGACAGGCATTTAGAAAGTTTCTTCCTCTCTTTGACGGAGTATTAGTTCAAAGTGCAGCTGAAACAGTAACCAAAGGAGGCATTATGCTTTCAGAAAAATCTTGAGGACAAATATTGCAAGCAGCAGTAGTAGCTATTGGATCAGGCTCTAAAGGAAAGGGTGGAGAGATTCAACCAGTTAGCGTGAAAGTTGGAGATAAAGTTCTTCTGCCAGATTATAGAAGCACCAAAGTAGTTCTGGATGACAAGGATTATTTCTTAGAGATGGTGACATTCTTGGAAAATATGGAGACTGAAAATAAGTCACTGTCAAAATGGCATCACATGAAGCTGCCCCACTCCACTGAAGTTCTGAGATCTTTTCATCATGTAAATAATTTCCATGTCTGTCTTTTATAATAAACTAATGATATCCAAACTGAAAAAAAGAAAAGAAAAGAAAAGAAAAGGTTTTAGGAGTCACCTCCTCTCTGACCCATTGCACTCTTGTCTCCCATTGGTTGAGGGTTGTCCCTCAGGATATATGTGGGGAATGACTACAGCTTTTACAGTGTGGGAGGAACCCTGTGGTGAAAAACATTAGCTGCATACATGGCATTGTTGAGGCATGGAGGCCCAGCAAATTGCATGTATTTTAAAATACAATAGCATCTGGTGCTCCTATTGCTTAGAACACATTCCACCATCACCACCACTCTCTTCAGGTGGCTGGCTACCTCCTGTGTATCCTTAAAATTTTGGCTCAGGTCTGACACTGCCTCCTAGAAACCGCCAGACTGTGCTCTCACCTGTGCTGACCCTGATCCGGGCTCCCTGCATCCAGTGTGTACCCTGCTGCAATAGTTATCACACTATTATACTTGCCTATTTATCTGCTGTACCACCCTACCTCCAACTCAAGGCTAAAAGCTTTTGTTAACCTGGCAACTAGCATATACTACCTGTCCAGTACATATTCATAGGAAGAAAGGAAGGAAAGATTTAAAAATACTTGGAAGATATAAAATTGACAGAGTTGATGTCTTAGTCTGCTTGGGCCACTATAACAAAATACCATAAACTGGGTGGCTTAAACAACAAACATTTCTCACAGTTCTGGATACTGGGAAGTCCAAGATCAAAGTGGTAGCAGATTTGGTGTTTGGTGAGAGCTCTCTTCCCAGTTTGCAGATGGCCTCCTTCTTGCTGTGTCTTCATATGGCCCAGATGAACATCTTTCTTGTGTCTCTTCTTATAAGGGTACTAATTCTATTTATGAAGTCTCCACTTTCACAACCTAGTTACCTTTCAAAGGCCCCACCTCCAAATACCACCACATGGGGCATTAAGGCTTCAACATGACTTTTAGGGGGATACCTAGTAGCAGACAGAAGGTGGAAAGGAAAGAGATAAGAAAAAAGATGAAAAGCACTAATTCCAAAGAAACACGGTAAGATTAAACAAGTAAAACATCATTGAGCTAGGGTTTGTATAATAATGGACACTTAGGGGTGAGTAATGAATTGACAGTAAACTAGTTTTCGATGCTTATACAAAGACAAGAGACCACAGGAAAGCCAAGAAACTAGCACAACTTATTGAGATATCCTAGAGGGGTGGTTGAGGTTTAAAATCAAGTTATCTTAGGTCACTGCTGCTGAAGACATAATTCAATGTCTTATCCTTTTTTTAAAAAAAATTATAGTTGATTTACAATTCTTCAAGTTCTGTTGTACAGCACAATGACCCAATCACACACATTTCCCTGTGCTAGACAGTAGGTCCCCACCACCCATCCATTGCAAATGTTAACAGTCTACATCCAAAAAACCCCCAAAATGCCCATCCACCCCACTCCCTCCTCCTTTCCCCTGGGAACCCCAATTCTGCTCTCCTTGGTCAAGATCTGTTTCTGGTTTTTTAGACAGGATCATTTGTTCCATATTTTAGATTCCACAAGTAAGTGGTATCATATGGTATTTGCCTTTTTCTTTCTGGCTTACTTCACTTAGTGAGACTCTCTAGTTCCATCCATGTTGCTGCAAATGGCATTATCTTTTTTTACGGCTGAGTCATATTCCATCGTACATATGTACCATATCTTCCTGATGCATTCATCTGTTGATGGACATGTAGGTTGTTTCCATGTCTTGACTACTTTAAATAGTGCTGCAAAGAACATAGGGGTGCATGTATCCTTTTCAATGAAATTTTTGTCCAGATATATGCCTAGGAGTGGGATTGCTGGATCATATCGTAGTTCTGTATTTAGTTTTTTGAGGTACCTCCATACTGTTTTCCATAGTGGTTGTACCAATTTACATTCCCATCAACAGTGGAAGGTACCCTTTTCTCCACACTCTCTCCAGCATTTGTTATTTGTTGACTTGTTAATGATGGCCATTCTGACTGGTGTGAGGTGGTACCTCATTGTAGTTTTGATTTGCATTTCTCTAATAATTACTGATGATGAGCATTTTTTCATACGCCTTCTTTGGAGAAATGGCTATTTAGGCCTTTCATCCATTTTCACTCTAAGATCAGGAAGAAGACAAGGATATCCACTTTCACCACTATTATTCAACATAGTTTTAGAAGTTGTAGCCACAGCAATCAGAGAAGAAAAAGAAATCCAAACTGGAAAAGAAGTAAAACTATCACTGTTTGCAGATAATGATACTATACCTAGAAAACCCAAAAGACAGCACCAGGAAACTGTTAGAACTCATCAATGAACCTGGCAAAGTTGTAGGCTACAAAATAATACAGAAGTCAATTGCATTTCTATATACCAATAATGAAAGATCAGAAAGAGAAATCCAGAAACCACCCAATTTACAATCCTATCAGAAAGAATAAAATATCTAGTAATAAACCTACCTAAAGAGACAAAAAACCTATACTCTGAAAACTGTAAGACACTGATGAAAATCAAAGATGACACAAACGATGGAAAGATATACTACGCTCTCGGATTGGAAGAATCAATATTGTCAAAATGACTATACTGCTCAAGGCAAGATTCAATGCAATCCCTATCAAGTTACCAAGGACATTCTTCACAGAAGTAGAGTATTTTGAAATCTGTATGGAAACACAATAGACCCAGAATAGCCAAAGCGATATTGAAAAAGAAAAACAAAAATGGAGGAATCAAGCTTCCTGACTTTAGACAATCCTACAAAGCTACAGCCATTAAAACAAAATGGTACTGGCACAAAAACAGAAATATAGATCAGTGGAACAAGATAGAAAGCCCAGAAATAAACCCAAGCGCCTATGGTCAACTACGACATGACATAATCTATGACAAAGGAGACAAGACCATACAATGGAAGAAAGACAGTCTCTTCAATAAACCGTGCTGGGAAAACTGGAAAGCTACATGTAAAAGAATGAAAGTAGAACACATCTAACACCACACATAAATATAAACTCAAAATGGATTAAAGACCTAAATGTAAAGACACTATAAATCTCCTAGAGGAAAACATAGGCAGGATGCTCTTTGACATAAATCATAGTAACATCTTATTGATCCACATCCTAGAATAATGACAATAAAGACACAAATAAACCAATAAGATCTAATTAAACTCAAAAGCTTTGCACAGCAAAGGAAACCATTAAAAGAAAAAAACCCAAAGAGATACCTACAGAATGGGAGAAAAATCTTTGCACACAATGAAACAGACAAGGGCCTAATCTCCAAAGTATACTAACTCATGCAACTCAACAACAAATAAACAATGTAATTGAGAAAAAAAATTCAATGTGTTTTCTGATGTACCTCTATGTATCAGGCACTGTGCTCTCTATCCACCACAGCTGACAGTCTACTCAAAACAGAAACATATACTGACTCTTACAGGCTGGGTGAACTAACACACCCCAACAATCACCATGTGCAAATCACTATTCTAGGTGCATAAGCAGATCTTGCTGAATCCACTGAATAGCTCTGCAAGAATGCATAAACAAGTTCGGAGATATCAGGTAATTTCCCATGGTTAAATACTAAGTCCTGACATGGACACTCTAGCCTAAGGTCTATGTCTTTTTTCCCCCCACTACTCACTTACATTTCACACTCATCCTTTTGTTCTTTCACCCAACATAAGTGACCAACCCATATAGGCCATGTTAGGCATGAGCAACAGATAACATCCCAGGGAAGAGTGGGATCAGAGTCCCTGCCCCTGGAGAGCTATTTTTGAGAAGAGACATTAAGCAGGTAATATGAGGTGTACAGAATGTCACAAAGAAGGACATATAGGGTGCTGACCTGAGCAGGTAGTTCTGAGACCTCTCTGAAGTGAAGATTGGCTAGGAGTTAGCAAAGGAAGGTTGGAGCTATAAAGGAGAAAAAATGGGCCAGGAGGATGGAATAATACATGAAAATGGACAGAGAGTAGGCTGGAGAGGTCAGTGGGGGCAAATCACATAGAGCCTTGCATACATACATTTGGGACATAATCCTAAAGCAACCAGAAGTCATAGCTTCAAATTCACAAAAATTCCTTCCCTATGGCAAGAGACAGAAATCACTTCATTTTAAGACCTGTCAAAAGCCTACAGAATAATTCGTTTCAATCAAATTTTCCTGGCTTGTAGCTACAGATAAAGGACACAATGGGGTTGGATTCCACAGGAACCCAAGTAAAAGGTTGCTTTTCCCCAAACTCCCAATTACTGAGCTCTGCTGCCCCAACATCACTGTGAAATTGCCCACAGAAGGGAATGCTGAGAGCTTGGGAAGAGTAGGTCTAATCCTGGCTTTTGAGCTAACATCTGAATTAGTGAAGTTAATTACATCACGCCATTGCCAGTTATAATTTATACAGTGTCCTTCCTCCACCTCAGGATAACAGCCCTCCCCTCCTCAGTGTAAGTAGTTCAGCTCTCAGGCAGGCTGTGAGGGGCATGATGCTCCATCCTCCCCCTTCCATCCTCTGCTGCTGGCTGCATCCCACAAAGAATCTGAAGAATATTCCTTCTAAATTCCATGAGTCATGAAGAAATGGAAACCCTGCTTTCAAAATTCTTACAAGTTTTCCGGGAAAATAGCCTCTATAGTGAAGTTAAACTAAGTAGATAAACTGGCTCCCTAGCTGAAATGGGCAAAATAAGCTGAGGAGCAGGTTAAGCAACAAAGAATGGAGACATATGGGAAAAACACAAATCACTGATAGTAAAATAATTTTATTTAGTTTCTTTTTTTAAAAAGGTAGCATTTCACATATAAATTTAGATTTCAAGATTACCAAAAGGAACATCCCTGAAGGAGGGACGGACTGAGAGCTCCACTGAGCACAGGGAAGCGCACTCCATGGAGAGTTTAAATGGAAGTCCTTTCTTGAAAACTTCACAGCGCTATTTCCCTGTTCCTCAACTCTGCCACCAGGGCTTGTGGCTAGTAAGAAAACCCACATCCATCACTTTGGGCAACGGCTTTTAGTTCATGGGAATAGGAAACATCTCTAAGAATGAAAGCACAAAGGTCAATGATCCAGATTACCCACAATAATTGTTATTTATATGCAGCAATGGTATATGGCAGATAAAGAGTTTATTTTATAGCTCTAAAATTCTTTTAAAGAGGGCTAGAGAACATAAAATTCATTCATAAAGAGAATGTATGTAATTGAATGAGCAAAAAAAAAAAATATTCTTTCCCTATTACAAATGCCTTTATAGGACAAAACCCAGGTAAATGACCTTAAATCTGGGATTCCTTTTCCATGTAAAGTGTTTGGCACAAACCATAAGCTGTCATGAGAGTGACAGTTAGCTTAAAGGTTTCTGGAAGTGGTTCCATGACTTTTCTATCTGGTTTGAACACAGTGTACACAAAAGATGGCTTAAACTGCATAAACTCAGGCCTAACTACAGGGCACACTGATTCAAGAAAGTGTGAAAGGAAAAAAGGTCCAGATGAAATAGATCTCCTATAGCCACAGGCAAACTCTGTCATCTTCTCAAGGAAGACTAAACCCACTGGTTGCCCAGGAAGCCAGTAGAATAATCCTGATCTCCTAGGTGAGGTGAAAGCTGGGGAATAACTTTGATTTCAGCATCTCAGGGCCAGGAGGGAAGGAGACAAAGATAACCCAGGATGCATTCTAGGTTACTCTTTGTTCCATCCTATGTGGACCCCTGATGAACAATATTGAGGAGAATCCATGTGCTAGTAACCATGGCAGCCCCAGGATTTGACCTTTAGGCAGAGGTACTGGGGCAAATGAATGTACCCCAAATCCAGTTTTAAAAATAAAAACTTCCTGCAGTTATGATACAATACTGTGCAGTGAACAGCTAGGAACTGGATGCTGCTCCTATTTCTGGTTAAAGTCCTGTTCCACTCCTGGTCAGAGCTGAGAGGTCACATATAAAGAATTGTCTGTGGCTAAAAACCAGGCACCTTAGTCACACATAGCCTGGGGCAATGAAACAGACAGCCATCACCCAATTGAGGGGAATGCAAAGCCCCAGAGGCTTGGTTCAAAACAAAGGTTTCATCTTACCCAAACTTCAAACCAAGCTCTATCTCTAAGCCTACTAATGCAATAAAGTAATGATTAGGAATCTCTATAAGGAATCTCTGATTTGGTGGCAAGGTGCATATCACAACAGGCCACCATTTAGATGGTAGGAGAACAAAAAGGTGCAAATCATATCAAGTAATTGTTGCTCAAGTGGAAAATCTTTCCGGGAGAACTTCATTGGACTAGATGCTAATCACGTGGATGAATGCTGGGACTGGACCCAAAGGGAGAGCCTGGATCCTGGCATAATCAGTCTTTACACTTACCACATCCTGGTCGTCTTCTCTCTGGCTTCCTATCTCTTGGATGGCTGAGCACACATTTCCCCAGGGACCAATGTAAACATTATCCAATAGATCTCAGCTTAGAAAACACAGCTTGTTATATATTTAGTGTTTAACATTCCAGTGCAGGCAGTATCTTAGCATCAGACTTTCTCTCATTCATGAGTACCAGTTTAGAAAGGAATACACAGGATACTTGATAAAACTGTGGCTGAAAAGACCGTTTGGGTGCCAGGCAGCCAGCTCTATCCTGCAATCAGCTGATGAACCAGGCTACCACAGGAGAGGCAGAGCAGATGGAGCATGAGTCCTCTGTAAATCTGAAGAGACGTATAACCATTGTTCCCACTTAACCCCTTGGGCCACATCTTGATATGGGAGAACATTTCCACCTGTTGCATCAACCTGTGCTCTCCTTGTTTTGGATGGGGCTCTCTCCAGAGGGTTCAAGAGCCTCCTTAGAGGAGGGAGAGCTTTTTCTTCCAGTCCTAACATCTGAATATTTCAAAGAACAAGAGGAGTCCACGAACATGCTAGGGATGCTGCTGCCAAAGTAGATCTTACTGTTAGAAGCAATGGCCTGGTACCTCTTGAGTTCCAGATATTCCGGGGTCAATTTGTGCTGTGAGAGGCAAACAAGAGCAAAAGCATCAGCACATTTTGGTGCCAACAGTCAACTCTCTTTCCTTACACACATCTTCCCTATGCTGAACATCACTATGCAACTTTGAACTGTTAACAATGACCCTCTCTCACTATCAAGTGTGGCTATCACATTAATAGCATTTTTCAGAATGGCATAAAACTACTGCCCCTTTCAGCACAAGGCTGACTTCAATGACAAAGTCTTGATACTTGTGCCTGGCCAGCTTTTCTCATGACAGATTTGGATCACTGGTTTGGAAACTGAAATTTCTCATCTTGACCAAATTCCACTCAGTTTCTATAGAGCTGTGTCCTCCAATATGTTAAGTATATTTCCAGAGTTATAGTGGATTTCAAAGTACTGACAACCTTTAATTTCTTAAGAGTTCTGATACAGATCATGTTGTTCTTTACACTGAAAAAGTTTAAGACCTGTTTGTTCCTTAAATCTTGACTCTAACCCTTCAAACTGCATCATAAACCTTAGCAACCTCTTCCTCAACCTTTTCTCTGTTCCATTCTAGTGTATACTTAATAACCTTGTAAACCTGGGTCATATCCTTCTCTTCTCAGAATACTATGGATTCCAGCTGATTTTTAATTAAATAATTCCTTTTAACTAGGTTTGTACTCTCTAGACTTAAACTTACACCAGTCCTTACACAAAAATTATTCACCCAATCTTTCTCAAGTTACCACATAAGAAATTCTTTATGACTACAGAGTATTTTTTAAACCCAACAGACAAGCAGTACTCAACTGAGGGCATCTGGAAACATGTGTGTATGTAGGGGTGTGGGTTGTCAAAATAATTGGTAAGCACTACTGAGAGTTTAGTAGGCAAGGGCCAATGATGCAAAATATCCCATGATGCATGAGAAAGTCTTCAACAATGAAATAATATCTCACCCCCAAATGCTAAGAATGTCTGATGAGAACGGCTGCTCTGAAAAAGGTTAGCATCTACCCCAAAGGGATATTTTATTTAGGAAGCAATTCTAAATGAACTTTACTTCTCTCCTGTCATTTTAGGAGAAAACCCTTAACTTTCCTGATTATTGAGCTCTTAAATAACAGTACAAATGAATGAATTTATGGGATCTGACCTGGGTTTATATATCTGCTTGCCTTTATCTTAACTCTCCACTTTCATTGCAAGGAACAATACAAAGTTCTCTACCCAGTGAATGTGCAATACCCATCTTGCTAAGTGACTGGCTGATTCTACCCTTTCTTGACATTGGATAAAATCGCCTCTATCACATTAGAACCCCCCACAAGGGAAAGCAAAAACCTGAAGTGTTTTACTAGGAGAATGGCATGGAGAGCCAGTCACCTTGTTTGAGGTGGCATATTTGTGTGCAGCATAATACTCAGCATCTGCTTTTGCCTTCTCTCGGGCCAGGAATGCAGCATCTAGTAAGCAAAACAGAGCCAGGGTTATTTAAAACAGAGCAAAGCTGCAATCTGTTTCTCCAGCCAGGTAAGAAAGAGTTCAGACTCTACCTTAAGTAGGAGCCCCTTTATCCACTGCCTGAGAGTCCAATCATTTACTTCATTTTAAAGGTATATAACAATGTTATTAGCAGTTTTTAAATTGCAGTCCCCAGACAGCTCTTTCTCAAAGGCTAGTACTTTTATCAATGTCAAGTTAACTCTCAGCTGGTCTGACTCCACTTCATTTTCCACATAAAGTTGCTTCTTCTTTCCTACATCCCCATCACCCAAAGCTTCACACCCCACTCAGGCTCTAGGCTTTAAATAACTAACTAACTCCAGACATGAAAGCTCTGCTCTATTTACTGCATTGGCCTCGTCTCCTTCCAAATATGAGCCAAAACCAGTTAATACAGAATAATAGGAAACAACAGCATATAAGCAAAAAAAGTTTAATGTTTGGTCTTCAAGACTGTGAACTAAGAACACAGACATTTCACTAGGTGTAATCAAGAGTTTGGGAGCCTCTATGAAAACGGGCTAAATGTTTGGTTATTTTTCAGTTGACAGGTAAAGAGAAACTGGTAGTTGTGGGATTCTTATCTTCTACATTCTTTACATCTGATTACTTTGCCTGAGAACAAATAAGCCCCAATTTAAGGACGAAAAATGAAAGGTTGAGTTACTTACAGTCGAAAACCAAACAAAAGAGCTAGCTATGTAACGGTAATTAAAAAAATTTTTTGTCTTTTTAGGGCCGCATCCGTGGCATATGGAGGTACACAGGCTAGGGTTCGAATTGGAGCTACAGCTGCTGACTGACACCACAGCCACGGCAATGCAGGATCCAAGCCTCGTCTTCAACCTACACCACAGCTCATGGCAATGCTGGATCCTTAACCCACCGAGCAAGGCCAAGGATCGAACCCTCATCCTCATGGGTATTAGTCTGGTTCATTAACAGTCGCACCCTGACGGGAACTCTGAAAAGACATTTTTTTGGAGTTCCTGCTGTGGCTCAGGAGATAAAGAACCCGACTAGTACCCATGAGGACATGGGTCCGATCCCTGACCTCTTTCAGTGGGTTAAGGATCCAGCATTGCCAATGGCTATGGCAGCGCAGGCTGGTAGCCATAGCTCCAAATTAGATCCCTAGCCTGGGAACTTCCACATGCCGAGGGTGTGGCCCTAAAAGACAAAAATAATAATAATAATAATAATGAAAAGATTTTGTTAAAAACTCCCTCCAGACCAGATTATTCTGTCCATGGCCTCCTACCTACTACAACCAACCCCAATCCCCAAAACAAAAAAGCAGTTAAGAATGGTCAGAGCCTCTTTTCTCCCTGATGTACCTTCAATTTCAGAAATGCGCTTTTCAGTTTCTTTTTCCATCACTTTCTGCTGAAACCGAATTTTTGCCACTTGTGCAATCTTCTCTGCTTCTATAATAATATACAAAAGAAGACAACTTCAAAAACATTTCTCTGGTTCCAGAGGTTACTTAGAAACAACAGTACAAATTCTAACATTTAATTATAAAATGGTTTTAATTGTTTCCTTGTTTTAGCTACCCAGACTGTAAACAACCCAAGAGATAAAAGGGAATTTATTTCCTACTTCACTGTTCTATTTTGACAGTACTAGTTTTGTGGGAAAGAGGAGTACAAAAGCTAACAGTTCCCGTTCTTCATGAGACTACAAAGCAACAGCTCACAAACTAATGGGGGAAGAAAAGAAACTTTATGATAGTACTCAGAACAAAAAAAATAGCAACACAAATGCATGGTGACATAGGACAATTATATAATGTAGCGGAAGAAAGAAAGAAATAAGGAAGATAAACTAAGGAAAACCTTCTGGAAGAAATCTTAAAGAAAATAATAGACATAGCCTAGAAGAACCTGGCAGAAAAGTGTAAACAAAGAAAAGAAGGTACAAATCAGCAAACCACAATGAAGAGGTGACAAGGAGCCAGCTGACAAAAGTAGACAACAAAAAGATTACAGAGAGGTCTGGCTACAAGATCCCTGTTTTGAGTACAAGCTAAGGATGTTAGCTTTAACATATACTCAGGATCAACTGTTAAGTTACCAACAGGGAAATGATGTGATGAACAGTTACCAGAAGAGGAGTATTCTGACTGCTGTAGATAAAAGAAAAAGCAAGGTAATTCATCAGAGAATGTGAATACAAGTGCTGGGAGTGAACAAGGTAGCTGCAGCAGGCAGAGAAAACAAAACATCCTTCTGAACCCTCTGGTCTAACCAAAGGATCCAGAACCAGAAAAGAAAGATTCTAATTACACTTGCAATTCAATCACTTGAAATTCTTGAAGAACCTTCTCAATTCTTCTTTTCAGTTAAAGAAATTGAGTATTTTAAGCTATCTTCTTCCTGGCCTCTGGAGGAGTGCATAATGGAAAGAACATTTCCAAGTGGTTTCTTCTTTCCACAAGGCAGGATCCTTTACCAACTATTGCAGAGCATACTCCCCTATTTCTCTATCATCATAAAATCACTCTATCATCATACCATCCTAAGACTAGACTTTTATGTTCTAGTATAGCTAAATGGGCTAAACATTTAGCTATAAACAGAAACTCAAGAAAAAAATTGAATAAAATGTAAGCAATCTGGAGCCTGCAGCTAGAACCCAGAGAATGGTATCTTAACATGGGGAATGGATGTGGTAATCCCTCTTAACACTGTTTTCTGATATGTGGGTATAAATCAATAAAGAACAGGACCAGAACTCTAGTTCTAAAAAATGGTGGCGTAGGCTAATGAGAAATCCTTCAGCTACCAACACCTTAAAATGATAAATAAAATAGAACAAATTTGTTTTCTAATGCGTAGTTGAGATCCTAAGAAAGAATGTGAGATCCTTGAGAGATACAAGTAGAGGAAGAGTGGAGAGCCTGTATGGCGGCAGCCCTGGGAGGGATATTCAACAAGTAAGGGAGAGGGACTGGGGTTACTCTCACACAGGGCCAGGAGATGAGGCCTTGAGATGTTAGAACTGAAATTCCCATACAAAACCCGACACCTGCTAAAGAGTAGCAACTCCAGTGAGTCTAAAATACTCTACCCGCCAGCCTAGTAATGGATCATAGTAAAACTAGAGAATACCCAGACAGAGAAAAATCTGAAAATTAAAAAGTGAAGAGACCAAACAAAACTGAAATAACACTGCCAAAGTGACAAAGAAAAGTTAAGTTTAGTTGGGCTTAGAACTGTAGACTAAATACCATTCAAGAATGAAATAAAAGTATTTCAGACCAAGGAAGACTGAGTTTTCTACTCCTTAGCTTTCACTGGGAAAAAAAAAGCTAGCGGAAAAAAAAGAATGAATTGCCAGAAACAATGGAGAGGAAAAAAATTATATGATGTATTAAAACAAAATAAAATCTTTACTGTAAAATCCAATGATGATGATAATCAATGGGGGGATAAAAACAACACAAAACTAAATACTAGGCAACAACAATAAGTAAACCTGGAGGAGAGTGATGGGAGATAAGGTATTGTTCAGGAAGAGGATGGAAAGAATGATTAACTTTAGATTCTGTCAAGTCAGGTATGCTTGTTAACATTTTACAGGCAGTGACTAGTTAAATATTCTAGAAACAGAATGTAAGACTTCAATCAAGTAAAAAGAACAAAAGAATAAAAAAATTCAATAAATTCATACCAATCAGAAAAGGGGAAAAAAGAAGCATGGTAAATGGTACAAAATAAAATGATACAAACAAGTCCAAATATAGCAGTAGCCACAATAAATATAAAAAGACTAAACTCACCAGTTAAAAGACAGATTCTCACATTGGATAAGATAACAAAATCCAGCTATATGCTGTTTACAAGAGACACACCTAAAACATAATGACATAGAAAAGTTGAAAGTAAAAGGATATGAAAAGATATATCAAGAAAATAACTAACCAAGAGAAATCTGTCATAGTGATATTATCATCAGACAAAATAGACCTTAAGCCAACAAGCATGTTTGGGTTAAAAGAGGGTTATTACATAACAGAACCAATTCTCCATGTGGATGTAACAATCCAATTTTGAAACAACACTTTTAATGATACAGACCCAAAATACATAAAGTTACAAGTCAACACATCCATGATCACAGTGGGGGATTTTAACAGACCCCTCTCAGTAATTAATAGCTCAAGAAGGCAAAAATTAGAATACAGAAGATGTGAACACTACAATTCATAATCCTGACATAATGAATATATGGAGAAACCTCTATCCAACAGAGAATATATATTCAATCTTCTTAAGCACACATAGAACATTTACCAAAAATGGACCATGTACTGACAGGCCACAAACAAACTTTAACAGATAATTAAAAATCCATATAACAGATCCTATTTTCTGACTATAATGCAATAACACTGGAAATCAACAATGAAAAGGTAGCCCCCTGAAAACCCACTCGATTAGAAATTGAAAAATATCCTTTTAATAATTCACAAGTCAAAGAATAATGAAATGTTTTTTAAAAAATGAAAACCAAACACCAATAAATAAACTACACTCAAAACAAGTGAGATGTACCTAAAGCAGAACTTAGAAGAAAATGTATTATTTTACATGTTTCTAATAGAAAAGACTAAAAACTAAAGAATTAAGTAAAAATTAGAAAAGAAACAAGTAAACTCAAAAAAGGTAGAAAATAATTTTAAAAGTGTAAATAATAATTGAAAAGAAAGTGACAAATCAATCAACCAAATCAAAATCTAGTACTCTGAAAAGATGAATAAGATAGACCTCTGATTCAGCAAAACAGAAGGCACAAATAAACAATATCAGGAATAAAAGAGGCATACAGATTTGGTAGAGGGTTTAAAAAATTATAAAGAGAACTCTACAAATTTATGCTCCCAAACTTGAAATATGAGATGAAATGGGAAACTGTTTAGAAAATATAACTACCAAACTGACTTAAAAAGAAACAAATGCCTTACACAATACAGACGGTAAATCAGCAGGTTAAATATTACCATAAAAATCAAACAAGCATACAAAAAGCACAAACCCCACTAGACCAAGATGACCCCAGTGGACTTTAAAACTGAGTTTCATCAAGCCTACAAAGAGCAGACTGTACGTATTTTATACAAAATGCTTCAGAACACAGAAAAAAAGAGAAAGAAATGCTCTCCAACTCATTTTAAGGCTAGTGTAACTATGACACAAAAAACTCCAAACAACCTGTATAGACAAAAACATGACAGTAAGAGTACAATAAAGGAAAAAATTTGACTATTTAGGAAAATAAAAGTAAAAAACTATAAGAAATAATCAGCAAGCCATATAAATAAGTGTATTAAGGTGAACTTCCTACTTCATGATCAAGTGACTTTATCCCAGGAAGACAAAATAATTCAGTAAGAGAAAATCTATTAATATAATTAATCATATTAACTGCTTTATGATCATCTCGACAGATTAGAAAAAAAATTCTAAGTTTTGGCAGTCACTCATGATACAAGCCTTTCGCAAGCAAGAAACAGATGGAAATGTCATTAACCCGATAAAAGTTAAATACAACAAACATCATTGGGACTGTGTATTTAAACTTAGTAACCAGACAAGAATGCCTGTCACCATCTTCCTTTTTAACACATGATAGCCTAAAGCAGTAAGAACTAAAGGGTGTCGAGTACAGAGAAAAAAAAGAGCTGTCCTAATCTGAAAATAATATTGCTTGGAAAATCCAAGAGATTATTATAAATAACAGCATTTTCAGCAAGACTGCTAAATGAAAAAATCAACAGCATACTTATACAAAAGTAAAAAACAGTTAGAAAATGTGCCTTGAAACAAGCCTATTTATAATAGCAAAAAATGTGAGAACTATATAGGAGTAAGTCTCTAACAAAGAGTGTGTAAAAACTTTAAGAAGAAAATTATGACACTTTTTTGAAAGACAATTATTTCATTTTTCATTCACATAAATGGAGAAATATAAAAGATTTATAAGACTCAATATCAGAAATATTTTAATTCTCTCCAAATTGAAGTACTGTATATAAGTAATATGATTCCAATCAAAACCACAACATAGTAGTTTACAGAACTTGAGCAGCTGGCTCTAAATTTTATATGAGGGAATAAAGGGCCTAGAACAGTCAAGAGGAATCATGTAAAAAAATTAATAAATAAAAAAGTGATAAAAAAGAGGAATCATTAAGAAAAAACTTGCTCTCCCAGATAAAATAAAAGCTAAAGTAATTAAAGCAAGGTATTAGTGGAAAGGATAGACAAGAAATTGAAAGAAAATAAAACTCCAGCAACAAAATGAATTAAATATAGGATCTTATTACATGAAAGATGTGGCATTAGGAATAGAATAAGGAATTATTCAATAAATAAGACAATTGGCTTGCATTTGGAAAAACTGAACTGAATTCCCATATCGCACTAAACATTAAAGTAAATTCCAGATGACTCAAGACTTAAATATGAGAACAAAAATATTAAAACTTTTAGAATAAAATTATTACTTTGAGGTTGGAGAAGAATTCTTAAACAACATAGGAAAAGCACACACCAGAAAGGAAAAGATTGATGAATCTAATTACATGAAAATTAAATATATGTGAATGTCAAAGACATAATGTTCAGACACGTCTCAAATTGAGAGAAGATATTTGCAATGCATCAATCTGGGAAAGGATTAATATACAGAAGATAGAACTTCTATAAATAAGTTCAAAAAAGCAATCAAATCACAAGCTAAAGATATTAACAGGCGATCCACATACTAAAAAAGGGAAACTTGAATGACCCATAAAGAAAACTCAACTTTACTAGGAACTGGAAAAATTTATATCAAAATTATGTGACACCATGTCCACCATCAAACTAAACAGAAATTTTTTAAAAATCTGCTAACTCCAATGGTAGAGGGGGAGTATGGAAATGGGAAATGAATATGGCAGAAGTTGAAACTCAAACACAGCTGAGTAGAGAGGAAAATGGAGAAATCACTTTGGAAAGCAGCTTAGCAGTAAATTGTAATTTGAAGATGTGTGTACCCTATGACTCAGCAAATTCTACTTTGAGATAAATATTCTAGAGCAGTGCTTCTCAAATCACCTGTGCGAAAGCTCCTTTTTTTTGGTATTTTGATTTGTTAGGAACCAATATTTTATAAAGTATAAGAAAAAAGAGTTACAAGAAAAATATTAAAAAAGAAAAAACAGCTCCAGTTTTTTATTAGATTCAATAGACAATAAAAATTACTGTGTGGAAATGCTATAAGAACTTCTAAACACTCATTCTTAATTTGGGTCAAGAAGCCAGTGACAGGGCACCAACCCAAATTTCATGTTGAGTAGCAAATCTCTAGGAAAACTCTTGGATGGGTGCTCAGAGAGACATGGCTATTGGTATTACTGTAGAACTGTCTGTAATAAGGAAAAACCAGGAACTACCTAACTCTTCATTAGTAATCCATCAGAATCAATGAGGCTCACTGAGAATGAAATACCACAGCAGTTTAAAATAAACTAGATCTATGTGTATCAATGTGAATAAAACTCAATGTTAGCAAAAAAAAAAAGTTGTGAACTAAAAGGTGGACTTCGATACCACTTTTGTCGTTCAAAACAATTCTATGAATTGTTTATTGTTACATATTTATAGTAAAAATATAAAAACAGACAGAAAAGATATACATCAACTTTGGAATAGAAGCTACCCTGAAAAGAAAGGTCAGGAAATAAGACAAAAGAGACTTCAAATAGATACATAAATTTTTTCTTAAGACAAAGTCTAGGGAATTCCCATTGTGGCTCAGTGGTTAACGAATCTGACTAGAAACGATGAGGTCATGGGTTCTATCCCTGGCCTGGCTCAGTGGGTTAAGGATCCAGCATTGCCATGAGCTGTGGTGTAGGTTGCAGACACAGCTCGGATCCCAAGTTGCTGTGCATCTGGCATGGGCCGGTGGCTACAGCTCCGATTGGACCCTAGCCTGGGAACCTCCATGTGCCTCGGGTGCAGCCCTAGAAAAGGCAGAAAGACAAAAACAAAACAAACAAACATAAAAAAAAACCCCAAAACAAAAACAAAGTCTGACCTGAAGGAGAGATGGCAAAATGTTAAGCCTTCATTATATTGTTCTCTCTATATTCGTGCATATTTGAAATATTTTATATAAAACTCCTTAAACTTTCAGTACACCAAGGAACAAACAACTGAGAACTTCAGATGTCAGTCGAATATAGAGTTTGCTGGAGTGTTAGTGAAGTCACTATGATTCAAAATGATCCAGGAGCAATCCTGCTGTACTTTCAGAGATGGCAATATCTATCTATCTGGACAAAACTAGGTGCATGTCTATAGCAAGGATGCACACTATAATCCTGAGCTTTGGCCAGAAAACTTCCCTATTCTGAATCTGTATAAACAAAATCCCTACTCCACCAGAGGCTAGAGCTGCTCCAAAACCCTATCTACTCTCCTTGTCCTCGAAAAAGACAACAGTGGGGGCCAGCAACATGGTGGAGAGCCAAAGCACTGGCCTCATCTACTTTTTTTTTTTTTGGCCTTGCCTACAGCATGTGGAAGTTCCTGGGCCTGGGATTAAACCCATGCCACAGAAGCAACCTGAGCTGTGGCAGTGACAATGCTGGATCTGTAATCCACTGCACCACAAGGGATTTCCTGGCTTATCTACTTTTAAAGGCTTTAGGATATCTGAATGTCCTAAAGACAAAAGTCTTTTCCAGAATTCTCCACCATGTATGATGTAATCTTGAGTCCTGTCAACATCCAATATGAGACTGACAAACAAGACAACTCATAACACATGTATTTAGAGACATTCATTTCAGAAAGAAATGCAAGTACCTATAACAGCCTTTTTCCTCTCTGTCTCAGCTTCTTTCTCCACAACCTTTTGTTTCTGTGCAGCTATAAGAAGTTTTGTCTTCTCAGCCTCCCTGCAGAGTAAAATATCAGGGAAAATTAGAAATGACGTGCAGTCAAAGGCAGTAATTTTGACTCTCTAGTGGGTCAGAGAACCATTGTTCACAAGAACTTTCTGATTCATCAAGGTAGCCAAGAGAGATATTACCCTAGTCTACTAATAACGAATCTGAAGTTGAAATGTTAAATGACTTGCCCAAAGTCATTCACAAATGGGAAGCAAATTCAGTACACTTGAATTTTAGTCTGACCCTTTCCTCTACATCATGTAAAACCCTGTGATCTGGACATGTCAGGTGTATATAAATGCTTCCTTTGCTGTTAGGCCTCCAGCTAACCTGGATCAATAGGCAAAAGGCACTAATGGTTTAGAATTCAGTCCCTCTTCAAGAGAATACTCTTGTGCAGTGGCCGTATTTGTTGTACAAAAGATGTAACTAGGTGGCAGTTATTAATTAGGTGGTAAGCTGGGGATCAATGTAAAGAAGAATTTTCTAAGAATGTGAGCTTTCTAATAGTGGAACTAGGTGGCCTATCACTAAGCAAGAAATTTTTTTTCTTCTGTAAACAGATCAGACCCATGGTCTACCCAGCCTAGCACTTTGTACTTTGTAATTTTATAAGAAAAGTTCCTTTTGTGCAATGAAAAAGGAAACTAAAACTCACATAATAAATGATACAGGCTTGGGAACAATAAGGACTCAGAAGTATATCACTCTATAAATAAGTATTATTATTGCTTTTTGGACCCCCCCTGCATATTTATACATCTGTTGTATTCTAGACTTTCGCAAAGTTAGTTTTACAGCATTTCATATTTTTCCTCTTAACAGATCTGCCAAGTTTCCTAAAGATTTTTGTTTCTTTTCAGTATCTGTAATATGAGAATGCTGACATTTCAACCACAATAGGTATTCCCCTAAAAACGATCTTCTAAAACACTTAGAAACTAATTTCGTGTCAAGTAAGTAACTTCTCATTCCCAGTCAGGCCCGGACACATAAAAAAGAAGACTCTCACAAGTCAACTCAGGCACAGCTTCCCCAGATGTAAATTATAAAGATCAGGTCTAGTTTTACATACATAATCATATACAATGGAAAAGCAAACTTGATACCAATGTGTTTATTCTTACCATTTATAATACAGTAACAAAATATAGGCACTCTCTTCAACCTTAACAGCTAGCACTCTTTCTCTCCTCTAGTAATATTTAACTCAAAGTATTCACATCCAAATTAGAGCTCCTTAGGCTTCCAACAACAATTCTACAGCAAACTGCATCCTTAGCCACTGAAGCTGCTCCTAAAATGTCCATATATAAAGAGAAAACTATAAGAATCTAGTGGGAATTAAGGTATCACAATAGGTAATATTCCTAAAGTATGGAAGACAGATATATAGCCCTTCCCAGTGTAATATCTTATACATAAATCTCCAGACTAGTAGATTAATATATAGATAGCCCTAAATAAAAATATTGGAATCCCAAGTATATTACTCACATTAACTCAAAATTTCTTCTTATGGCTTCTGGGATTTTGGGTTTTGTAACACGTACAGCCTAAAAAATAAAAGTATAAAAGCCAAAATATATTTGAAAAATAAATCATACTAAATCTTCTACAGAAAAGCTCCTCAAATGAAAATAAAACAGCTATGACACAGCTGTCCCCTAAAGCATGTAGGGATCCTACTAGAAAATCTACTTTTCCTGCCATCACACCAAAAATCAAAGATAAACTACTTCTAGTTTCCAAAACAAACACCTTGCTATAGGAAAAACCAATCTACATATTGAGGAAATAAATTCCTTTAGGGAAAAGGTTCTTCCTCAAAAGACTTTTCACAAAGTTCTTTAAGTTGGATACTTTTTTGTTTTCTTCTCAAACCTGAAAACCAAACAAAGAGAAGTAAGGCAAAATTTCAAGATTTAAATTGTAAAGTAACAAACACTCAAAAACAAAATTAAAACACAAAAACCCAGGTCAGTATATGCAATTTAATACAGTGGACAGTAAACGAATTTACCACTTTTCCTAAATCTGTAACCACTCAGTACTGTCTACAAAAAAACAGCCCAAAACTGAGGGAAAACAAATCCCAATCAACAAATACAAATTAGCAGCTTACATTCTTTCTTCCTAGAGTCTTTCTTAGAACAAAGTCTACTTGTCTTTGTTACACTGTTTACTAGACACTGTTTCCCTAATTATAGTTTACTTTGGCATAATTGTCTATGAGACAGGATATTCTGGGGATGCAAGAGCTGGTACAAATGCCCAACTGTGTCCCCTGTTTCTTGTGTTTAGAAGAAGGTTTTAGTCTCCCAGGCCTTCCTTGAGTTCCAAGTAACAGACTCAAGCAGTTACTAATGAGGGAGTGAGAAAATGTAGGAAAAAAAAGGAAAGCAGTCAAGAAACAATAATTTATAAAACAGAGTCCTAGTTCATCCTCAAGAGATAAACATAACAATCTGATGCAAACTTTGAGTGGTTCTGCAGGAACTAAGGCCCTCACCCAGGTGGAGAATAGTTTACTACATGTTGAGCATGAGCACATAGACCCCAGACTACTTGGAACCAGAAGACTGATGATTAAGATTCCTGGAATATCATCCAGAAAAAAGTCATGCCCCCTGCAACCCTCACCCCAAATGTTGCTTTTAAAAACTCTTCCCTGAAAGCCATTGGGAAGTTTGGGTCCTTTGAATATGAGCTGCCCATTCTCCTTGCTGAGTCCTGGAAATAAACCTTTACTTTGCTGCAAACACCAAATGTCAGAGTTTGGCTTTCTGTGTTATATAGGCACATAAGTTCTCACATGGTTACATCTACTTGGGAAACAGATTCTGAAGGCTGACTTTTCTATATCAAGGACATGATCTCTCAAAAGTGTTTGATTTTACTATTTCAACATCCCACATCACCTCTCCACCCTACTGTAAACACATACAATACTTTGCTGATGTGAACAAACTTTTAATTCCTCTGAAAATTGGTTGAACTTTTAAGCAACATAGCTTCCCCTATGTAAAAAAGAAAAGACAGATCTATACATAATTTTAAGGATTATAACCAAATACAAAAATTAGAGTGAAATGGAATAAGAAGCTGGGAACCATGGTGAAAATACTGATTTCAGAAGCTGAAGGTGAGGCACATAAGGCCATAAAGAACAATTCATGGACATATTCAGAAGATGAAGAAAAATTCAAAATCACAATTTGTGAGAGAAGATTTCCCTCTGTGACTACCAGAATACAGGCACCTTTCAATTTGATTCAGAGAGAAACACTGCCATATTGCATTTAATTATGAGACTGGCTGTGTATCTTTTTAGTCTTATAAGAAGAAGCATGAAATAGATCTGTCTTCTGAAGACTTCTATCTTGTTATATAAGGCTGAAGAACATACTACATGCTTGCCAATCTTGGGAAATCTCACACTTTTCAAATACGTGAAATTTAAGCACCTACTGTAACAGATACCATGAGTAATCTGCTTCATAAGAGATTTAAGAAATAAAGTGGTAACATCAAAAAACAATGGTCAGGGGTAGGCGAATGCACTGAGAGTTTGGGATGGGTATGCTGTAAAATTTGGTTGTGATGATTGTTGTACACCTATAAATGTAATAAAATTACGTAATTTTAAAAAAAGAAAAAAAGGAGTTCCCATCGTGGTGCAGTGGTTAACGAATATGACTAGGAGCCATGAGGCTGCGGGTTCGATCCTTGCCCTTGCTCAGTGGGTTAAGGATCCAGCATTGCCATGAGCTGTGGCGTAGGTCGCAGACGGGGCTTGGATCCTGCGTTGCTGTGGCTCTGGCGTAGGCTGGCAGCTACAGCTCTGATTCGACCCCTAGCCTGGGAACCTCCATGTGCCGTGGAAGCGGCCCAAGAAAAGGCAAAAAGACAAAAAAAGGAAAAAAAGAAAAAAAAACAAGGTCAAAATACACACACACAGAGTGAATGGAGAAAGGTAGAAAAGCTGATGAAATGAATATATCTGTTGAAACTGACTCCTGGGTTAAAAGCGTATTTGTTTTGGCTGCACCTGCAGCATAGAGAAGTTTCTAGGCCAGGGACTGAATCCCAGTCGCAGCTGTGGCAACATTGGGTCCTTAATCCACTGAGCCAAAGAGGGAACTCCAAAAGCATATATTTTAATCCAAAGCCAGCATATAATATAGTCACTGCCTTAATTAACATTGGAAAAAAAATATCAGGTATGCCTATTTTCACTTCAATTTGCCAAAGTAGTTGTTCAAGAAAGAAAATGGTGTATCAACACAGACAAGAGAAAGATTAAAATACTGGTTATTACAGAGAAAGCTCATGCAACAACAAATATTAATTGCGTGTCTAGTCTGTACCAAGTGCTATTTTTTTCCAACCACTGTGGCTATATCAATGAAAAAGGCAAGACTACTTTCATGGCCTTTAAAATTTTAAAGGGAGAAAAGAGACAATAAATAATAATAAAAAGCAAATAAATGAACAAGACAATTTCAGATAGTTATTAGTGTTATGTGAAAAAATAAGATAGGATGCTTCTGGGACTGGGAAATAATAGGTTGCGTGTGGAGAATCAAGACTTTTATTTTGGCATAATTATATAACTACACAATTACGTAACTAAAAAAGTCTAGGGGAAATTCATAAGGTTTCAGTCAAGCAATATAAATAGTTCTAGAGATCTGCTATATAATATTGTACTCTATAGTCAATAACAATGCATTGTACACTTAATATTTTAAGAGGGTTAAAAAATTAAGAGGGTAGACTTCATGTAGTATTTTAACAACATACACACACGAATTTAAGGAAATTAACCCCCAAAATTATCAGACAGTTATTTCAGCAAGCTTGTAGATATACAATAAAGTCACCAAAAGTCATTTGCATTCCTCAAGGCTTAAAAAAAAAAAAGACCACATATTTAACAGCATTAAAGCTCATTATATTCATGAGGATAAATTTTTTTGTGACAACATTTAATTTCTACTCTCAACAAATTTCAATTATATAATACAGTATGTAAATTATAATCATGACACAGCAAATCTTCAGAACTTATTAATTTTCTACTTTGAAATTTGTGCCTGTGATGAACATCTCCCCATTTCCTACACCTCCAGGTCTTGGAAATCACTACTCCACTCTCTGACTCAAGGATTGTTTTTTAGATTTCACATATAAGGGCTATCACACAAAATGTCTCTCTCCTGACTTATGTCACCCAGCACAATGCCCTCAAGATCCATCCATGTTACTGAAAAACGCAGGACTTCCCTCTTCCTTATGGCTGAATGATATGCCAATGTATATATGCTACATTTCATTCACCCGTTCACCCACTGATGGAGACATAGCTTGTTTTAATATTGTGAGTAATGTTGCCAATGGAGTGGATCTTCAAGATCCTATTTTCAAGACGCCCCTTGCCAAGGAAGTGAAAACCAATCTGGTAGTGAGGAGTCATCAGAAACACCAAAGGGAGGGTCATTCTATAGAGTGAAGTAGGTTGAAAATATGAAAAAGAAAGGAATGACAGAGGAAGAGTTTGGGATGGGAGAAGAAGGAAAAGTCATAACAAAATGCAGCACGTGATCTTGGGAATCTCAGCCAGAAGAGAAGAGAAGAGAACATATTTTGAATCAGATGGAAAATTTAAGCAGGACCTGTAGATAGAAAGTGGTATTGTATCTACGTTCATTTTTTAAATCAAAGGGCAGTAAGGTTGTCATGGAGGAGAGTGTCTTTGTTTAGGTAAAATCACACTGGTCAGTTTAGGGTAAGAGTTCACAATGTTCACCATCACTCCCCAATGGCTGAAAAAAACCTAGTGGTAATGGTATAAAAGAGAGAGAAAGTAGCTGGTAAATCAAATGCACTAAAGTTAATAGTTGAGCATCTAAATAAGGAAGAAAATGAAGTGTACACTTGAAATTATGAGGATAAATTTAACTTGGGATATGGGTTTCTCATCTTGGTCAGATTTTTTTTTTTTTTTTTTGGCCACACTTGAGGCATGTGGAATTTCCCAGGCCAGGGACCAAATCCGCAACTATAGCAGCAAACTAGGCCATTGCAGTGACAACACCAGATCCTTAACCCACTGTGCCACAAGAGAACTCCTGCGATCTATATTTTTGATTAGAAAAGACACATATATGTGGGTGGAAAAAAACAGCTATGGTATGATTCCATTTTAGTTAAAAATTATTTATAACTATTAACATATGTTGTTCTATATTAAGAAGAGAAGAAAGATATAACAAGCTGTCATCTCTGCATACTAAGATTAATGGTGAATTTCACCGTTATTCATCTTTTTCTTAATATCTAATTTTTTTACAAAATATATAATGTATATATACAAAAATGTTCAGACTATACAAAGTACCACTACGAATCAGTTAAAAAAAAAATGTTTTTTTCAACAGAAAAATGGGCAAAGAATACGACTAGGAAAATGACAGAAGAGTACAAATGGACAGAAAAAAAAAAAATCAAAAGATGCTAATGACTAAGGAAAAGCAAATCAAAGAGAGATATAGTTTCCCACCTATCCATATAGCAAAAATAAGCATGTCTGATTGCTTCAAATGCTGATGAACCTGTGGAGAAACAAGTACTCACAAATACTGCTTGTAAGAATGTATATTTATACAGCCACCTTGAAAGATAATTTGTATATGTAAGGAGATGTGTCAAGAATGTTCACTACACTATTATTTATCAATAGCAAAAAACTGGAAACAATAGAGAAATGATTATGCAACATAAGGCAAGGAATTCTAGGCAGCTGTTAAGAAGAATGAGCTAGATCTCCAAGTAACAACCTCAGCAGAATCCAGGAATCTGTCTCATTCACGTTTATTATCTTTAAAAATTGAAAAGCTATTTCAGCCACAACTGAATGGACAACCCAGAGGGTTTTACTCTGTTTAGCTCTGGATAGTCCAAATGACCCCTTAACTTCACCAGCTCCCCCTCAGTCACCAGTCGTAGTTAACTGATTAAAAATGGCATGGCATGAGGGAGGACAGGGGAAAACCCCCCAGCATTTGCCCAAACGTGTTTATGAGCTCAAACATGATTACTCGCAATGAATACATGCTTCTCAGTAGCCGTATGATTTCCTAGAAACTAAGAAAGGACACTAGGGAAGCCCTGTTACCACTTCTCAAGTAATCCAGATCCAGAGCCACTACTTTTCAAGGTCACTTACTGACCATGACCACAGCAGAAAAGGCATCTTACAGTGACACCCAATAGTAACACCTACTCCACATGTTTACGTAAAACAAAAGTTTCAGAGACTGATCTTAAACTTACTACAGGCCATGTGCTCAGATTTCTTTTCCTATTCAATTCCAATTTAAGATGCTGGACATGACTCACTAAAGTTAATTTTATTTATTTTTTTGTTTTATTTGTTGTCTTTTTGCCATTTTTTGGGCCGCTCCGGCGGCATATGGAGATTCCCAGGGTAGGGGTCTAATCAGAGCTGAAGCCGCTGGCCTACGCCAGAGCCACAGCTATGCCAGATCCGAGCCGCATCTGCGACCTACACCACAGCTCATGGCAACGCCAGATCCTTAACCCACTGAGCGAGGCCAGGGATCGAACCCAAAACCTCATGGTTCCTAGTCAGATTTGTAAACCACTGAGCCACAATGGGAACTTCTAAAATTCATTTTAGAACCCATTAATGGATTTCAACCGAATCTGAAAAAAATACTGCCAAAAAAGAACTGTTCTCATCGTTTTATCTCCCAATGCTGCCACCACCACCACACGACCACTAAATTCATCTGCTTTTCCTTGGGCCATTCCATCCACTTTATATATCTTCCTTACTCCTTTCTCTCATATAAATCCTACTGATTCTTCTAGACCTACCTAAAATCCCAACTCAATCACAGGCAGATTCTCTTGAAATGTTCTTTAAACTCAGAGAAATAATCATCCAACCAATTCATTTGTCGATTAATATTTTGTGACATCTACTTTTGTCTAGAATTACTATTCAAATTTTTTATGTTTGAAATTCTTTTTCATAATCTTACTGAGAGGAAGCACTAGTCTTACACTGATTTATAACCATTAGTGTATCTTAATAACGCCTCATGTACAGCAGTATTCAGATTTTATTTCCTTGCAGGAGCCTCAAAAAATCTGTTTATTCTAAGAGTTCAGAAAAAAATGCCACTCATAACCTGAAGTCAAACTGAGAAAGATATTCTCAGGACTTTCCACTGTGACTCTGCAGATTAAGAACCTGATGCTGTCTCTGTGAGGATGCAAGTTTGATACGTGGCCTCATTCAGTGGGTTAAGGATCCAGAGCTGCTGCAAGCTGCAGTGTAGGTATCAGATCTGGCTCATATCTGATGTTGCCACGCCTGTGGTGTAAGCCAGCAGCTGCAGCTCCGATTCCACTCCTACCCTGGGAACTTCCATATGCCACAGGTACAGCCGTACTAAAGAAAAAAAAAAGGGAGTTCCTGTTGTGGCGCATCGGAAACGAATCCAACTAGGAACCATGAGGTTGTGGGTTCAATCCCTGGCCTCGCTCAGTGTGTTAAGGATCTGGTGTTGCCATGAGCTGTGGTGTAGGCTGGCAGCTGCAGCTCCAATAACTCTAGCCTGGGAACCTCCATGTGCTACAGGTGCGGCCCTAAAAAGCAAAAAAAAAAAAAAAAAAAAGATATCCTATAAATCACCATAGCACTTCAATTAAATCACTGTTAAACAGAAGTTCCCACTCTGGCACAGCTGGTTGAGGATCTGGTGGTGTCTCTGTGGTGACTCAAGTTTGATCTCTGGCCCGGTGCAGTGGGTTAAGGATCTGGTGTTGCTGCAGCTATGGCTCAGGTTCGATCTCTGGCCTCAGAACTTCTACATGCTGTGAGTGTGGCCAAAACAAAACAAAAAAACCCTGCTGAATAAATAGTCTGATGAAAGGACAATTAAATTCAATGTTCTCAAAATTCCCAGAGGATTTCCCTAGGAGAAAGGCTTACCTGTATGGTGAGGCCTGGGGCCATGACGTTTAAATCTTTCTGCAGAGCTTGCTTCAGGTTTTCGTCTATCTGATCTGTTTTTGAAGTCAAGAACAACAGCTCTCATGACACTCAAAAAAAAAAAATGTTTTTACATTGTAGTAATATTGAAACAAAACAAATCATTAGACCTAAAGTTTCCATGGTACTATTCTTTTACAGGGTTTAAACAATTTCAGATACATATGAAAAAAAAAACAAAACTATATAGGTATAGTTTTCCTTTTCTATAAGAAAAGGTGTGACTAATTATCAAACAAAAAATTAAAGAAAATAACAAGCAGCTAAAGTTTATTCAATAAGTGGAGAATCTAGGTTTCTAGTATCTTAAAATTCAGTGTAGTTACTTACATTCTGATTCTCATAAAAAAAAAAATTCCCATCTTCAGTTAATCTTCACACAAATTCCCAAATAACTAAATTTCATTTCCATGGACCTCTGCCAATTATTTTAGATTTAAAAAGAGAAAGGGAGTTCCCATAGTGGCTCAGTGGTTAGCGAATCCGACCAGGAACCATGAGGTTTCGGGTTCTATCCCTGGCCTTGCTCAGTGGGTTAACAATCCCGAGTTGCTGTGAGCTGTGGTGTAGGTCACAGACGCGGCCTGGATCCTGCGTTGCTGTGGCTCTGGTATAGGCCAGCAGCTACAGCTCCAACTGGACTCCTAGCCTGGGAATCTCCATATGCCACGGGCGTGGCCTGAGAAATGGCAAAAAGACAATAAATAAATAAATAAAAAGAGAAAGGGTCAGGGTAAGGCTCACAGGAAGGTCCTTTGAAGCACACAAGAATGGATAATAAAGATGTCATTTCAGGAGTTCCCACTGTGGCTCAGTGGTTGACGAATCCAACTAGGAATGATAGGGTTTCGGGTTCGATCCCTGGCCTTGCTCAGTGGGTTAAGGATCCGGTGTTGCCATGAGCTGTGGTGTAGGTTGCAGATGCAGTGGCTTGGATCCCGCGTTGTGTGGCTCTGGGGTAGGCCGGTGGCTACAGCTCCGATTCGACCCCTAGCCTGGGAACCTCCATATGCCACGGGAGTGGCCCAAGAAATGGCAAAAAGACAAAAAAAAAATATATATCATTTCACTTGGCTTTGGAACTTAGCAATTTTCTATCCGCCTCAAAAGTACTTTCACCACTATTAAATAACCAGTGATATGAAAAATAAGGACTAGTTCAAACACCATGCCAACAGTTCTCAATCATCAATAAGCAATCAACTGGTAGATTTCTAAACAGATCAACCATTCCAATGACTGCCTGTAAGAAATTCACTAAGAAACTGCAGGAGGGAGACAAGAGCAGCCAATAGCAGCAACCCAATCTCTGGCTAGAACTTTCACTATCACAAATGAAAAGTGCAGAAGAGAGCTAACACAACAAGCCTGAAACTATACTTAGAGAGGCCTGTTTGCAATTTGGCCCTTGGCTGTCACCTGGGGCAAATTTAGAGCAGATTCCCACTCTCCCCAGAATGACTCACTGTGCCTAAATTGTTTATTCAAACCATGTGGTTTATGCTGAATATCTACTTTCTGGGAATCTGGGCTATTTGGTATGTACTAGGCAGAGGTTACCTACACAACCAGGCCCCAAGTAAAAATCCTGAGCAGAGTCCCTAATGAGCTTCCCTAGCAGACAACATCTCACATGCGTTATCAGAATTCAGGGTGGAAGTGATTAAGTGTATCTTGCATGACTCCACTGGGAGAACTCTTCAAAGCTTGTGCCTGGTTTCCTTTAGACTTCACTCATGTGTCTTTCCTTTTGCTGATTTTGCTTTGTATTTTTTGCTGTAGTACATTTTAGCTATGAGTATGATTATACTGAGTTCTGTCAGTCCTCCCAGCAAATCATCAAACATAGGTTCCTGGGAAATTTCAAGACACAGACTTCTAAATTTTCTCAAATTATCTATTAAAATAGCAACAGCTAATTTTCAGTAAATTATCATAGTAAAAACAATATAATCTGTAAAAAAAATGATCTTTTCCCAATCTCTACCAAGTTATATACTATCCATTTCAGAGAAAGGTTACGATTCTTAAAATATCTTGTCTGAGTAACTCTTGCTTAATTTAAGCAATTTTAAGCAAAAAAAAAATTAAACTTAAAGAATATTTTAAAGACAATTGCTCTATTATAAATTCAGAAGTGCTCAAAGAGCATAATGTTTATTAATAAAGCAACCACAAACAAGCTGAATGAGATTTCTTATTGATTATTTACATATTTAAAACAAATACAACACTTACCAAACAATTCAATGTAAACTTCTTGAAGCGTGTGGGCACTGCAAAACTGGTTCAGTTCATGGTGGATTTTATTGAAGATTAAGGTCTTGTCATAATCTGCAGTGTAGTTTCTCACAATATCAAACACTGAAAGAGAGGTACAATCCATGTTTACCCATGTGTCCTCTAACTCAGCCAAGGTAAAAGTTACAGTGATGAAATATACATGAGGAAAAGTGCCAATGAAATTAGTGAAAACATGAAACACAACTCTCAACACTGATGTGTTCCTTGTGCTTAATTTTCCAGATATTACTGCATTTGCAATTCTAATGGGCAAACTTTGAATTCCAAACTAAGGAGAGCATATATTATCTTGGAGGTAATAAGGAACTGTCAAAATTTTTGAGCAAGGTCATGACACAATTGATTCGTACTTTGGCAGGAGAGTGAAAATGAATTGTGAGGCACAGAAATTAGAGACAGGTGAAATGTAAAACAAGTATTGCAAGGCAAAAGTTTAGCTAAGAGGTAAAGAGGGCCTGAACTAATTGAGGAACACTGGAATTGAAAGAAGGAACAAGCTGCAAAAGACCATTTTCAAAAAGGCAGTTTTGAAAGGCTGTTAAAAAAAAAGATATCAGTCTAAAAGGGAAAAAAGCTAACATTTACTAGGCCAGGCTTTAAGTCAGGCAATTTATATATACTTTTTTATGTATAATTAATACAACTGTATAGTATAATTAATACATAATTCTTACAAAATATCTAATTTTGCATAATATGAAACTAAGAATCAAAATTTCAGAAATGTGCCTAAGAATACATACTAGAGAGTGCCAGAACCTGTGCTCTGCTTATTAAAACATGCTGCTTTCTCCCTTCAGACCCAAGACTTGCCCTTTGGCCTTCCCATGGAGGATTCCAGATCACAACTTGCTGACTAACTCATTCTCCTGGTCATTTCCAAATGAGTTGGTGATCCAATAGTTTCCTCTTTATCTCTGGCCAGAGAACAAGCAATCTCTCCTTCTCTTTTATTTTTCCAGTTTTAGTCCATTCCACTGATTTGTGACCAGCGAAAGTAGGTAATAAAAGATAGGAAAATACTTAATTGCTGAAAAATATAATCTAAATCTGCTTGAAAATAATATTGCTTGCATTCTGTTCTGAAATCCTTTTGCTATTTGAGTCTGTACCACTGTCATGAAATTTAGCATGAACTTACATATATATATATACACATACACATATACATGTTTTAAGTCAGTATCTTGTCTTCTCAAGCAAAATACAAACCCTTTAGGGCAAAGGTCCTAACTTCACCTTTCTAAATTATTTTTGCAGAACACAGTATCCTAACATACTAAGCATGCAAATGTTACTAGTAAGGATAAAGACTAAATGGCAGATCTTTTGAGTGAAAGTTGGGTCTTAAAGAGACCCACGTACACCTAAGTTCATAGCAGCATTATTCACAATAGTTAAAAGTGGACGTAATTCAAGTGTCATCAATGGATAAATGGATAAACAAAATGTGGTATGTACATACAATGGAATGTTATTCAGCCTTAAAAAGGAAGGAAGTTCTGACATATGCTGCAACATGGATGATCCTTGAGGATATGATGTTAAGTGAAACAAGCCAATCACAAAAAGGCAAATACTGTATGATTCCACCTACATAAAGTACTTAAGAGTGGTCAAAAATCACAGAAACAGAGAGTAAAATGGTGGTTGCCAGGGGCCAAGGAGTGGGGAGGTGGGGGAACAGGGAGTTACTATTTAATAGGTAGAGAATTTCAGTTTTGCAAATTGAAAAGAGTTATGGAGATGGATGTTGGTGATGGTTGCATAACAATGTGAATGTATTTAATACCCCCTGAATATTTAAAAGTGATTAAGATGAGGAGTTCCCATCGTGGCGCAGTGGAAACGAATCCAACTAGGAACCATGAGGTTGCGGGTTCAATCCCTGGCCTTGCTCAGTGGATTAAGGATCTGGCGTTGCCGTGAGCTGTGGTATAGGTCACAGATGCGACTCGGATCTGATGTTGCTGTGGCTGTGGTGTAGGCCAGCAGCCACAGCTCGGATTAGACCCCTAGCCTGGGAACCTCCACATGCTGCCAGTGTGGCTCTGAAAAGACAAAAGACAAAAATAAACAAATAAATAAAAGTGGTTAAAATGATAAATTTTATATTATATGTATTTTAATGCAGTAAAAAAATTGGGGAAAAAGTAAAAAAAAAAAAGGCCAATCTTACTTCAGAGCTTCTTCTTTTTTTTTTTTTTTGCTTTTTAGGGCCACACCCATGGCACATGAAGGTTCTCAAGCTAGGGGTTGAATCAGAGCTACAGCAGCCAGCCTACACTACAGCAACAGCAATGTAGGATCTGAGCCTGTCTGTGACCTACACCACAGCTCATGGCAACTCCAGATCCTTAACTCACTGAGCAAGGCCAGGGATCGAACCTGCAACTTCATGGTTCCTAGTTGGATTGTTTCCGATGAGCCACAACAGAAACTCCCAGAACTTCTATAAGTTTTTGATTTGAATAATATTCCATCTCTGTGGGTTTTCATCTTTTACCAAGAAAATGCTTTCCCCACATGAAGGACTTTCAGACTGCTTTGTAAGTTATAGCAAATCTCTACTAGAAAAGGTTTTTCTATGGTCACAAATCATTGTGGACAAAGAATTGATAAGTTACAGATTTTTAATGTGAAATTATTTTTCATTCTGACTAGACAAAATGCTACAGAAATTCTAGAAATAATCAATGACTGTCTTGCTCTTAGATATACTCAGCTCAGAGAAGACTGACCTAAACAACTGCAGAAAGTCAACTCTGTCAAGTATTTGTGACCTATTTCTTTCACCATTCCCTAGGAATGGAAAGTATTCCAGTGAATGGAAAGTATTCCATATATATACACTCACATACACACACATACGTATGTATTAGAAATGAATGAGATAATAAAACTTTACAAGTACCTTTCTATTCCTTAGGGAATCTTTCAGTTACAAATACCAACTGTAACCATAAAAACAGCAGAATAGATAGGTACCATACCTGCACAAGGGGCCAGCATATTAACTACTTCTATTCGGTCGATATAGATCATGACTCCACCACTAAAAACAAAAAGAAAAATGTGAGCCAAATATAAATCTGTTATAGTCCCAGATGAATCCCACATTGTCAAATAAATCCCATATGACAAAAATTTAGAAGGAAAACCTAAAGACATATACTACTGATTAAAAAAATTTTTTTTCTTTTTGGGCCACATCTGCAGCATATGGAGGTTCCCAGGCTAGGGGTCTAATCGGAGCTACAGCTGCTGGCCTATGCCGCAACCACAGCAACATCAGATCCGAGCTGCGTCTGCTACCTACATCACAGCTCACAGCAAGGCCAGATCCTTAACCCACTGAACGAAGCCAGGGATCAAATCTGAAACCTCATGGTTCCTGGTTGGATTTGTTCCCACTGCGCCACGAGGGGAACTCCCCTATTAAAATCTGATCTCACTAATCACTACTCAAATGACACTACACATACTCGCCTGGATCCTCTCATAACCAAAACTCAGCCCTATAACTGATGTGATGAGATCAGCTCACATGAAGACTAGACCCGTAACCTAGAGCTGCTTAGTGCTTTACCTTTGTTAACTAAAGCCAACAGCTAAAGTGTGTACTTCTCAAACTTTTCCCTCAAGGAACTAAAGTGGTTTCCCAAGAGATATGGAGGCCAGCCACATTGAAATTCTTTTGGTTTCCTGCCTTACCTTAATCTAATTTTCATATGTATTTATTCCAATAAGAAAAGAAGAATGTTTCCCAAAAAAACATGAAGTAAAACTGGCACTCCAGAAAGACAGGCCTCATTAACTAATGACTTCCTATACTTTCTGGCCTATCAGCACAGACCTTGAGGGACATGCAAACCTTGCTTTAAGATACATGAAAAAATTTTGAAAGTAAACAACTAAGCCTTCCTACCAAATTACGATGACAATTTTTTTTTTCTGATAAAAACCAGCTCACTGAAAAAAGTGTGACAAACATAAGATGGCATGAAGATAAAAATTTATCCAACATCTCATCAGCTGCCAATTTTGAGTCATCTCTAAAGGGAATCCATAAAAGAGAGTTACAGATAGACTTACAGAGAACCTGATATCATATATATGTATAACTTAAAACAAAGAGTTTGCTCCTTTTTTAAGAGCATTTCTGTCCTTCCACAGATGTCAAAGCCTGTTTTATAGGCTCATAATAGTGATATTTCAGTTACTTAAAATACAGAACTTAAAATGTACTTTGAACTTTACATTCTTCTTTTGATACAATTCGACACACTGATTATACTCTAAAAATAATTTGGGCCTTGCCTTTCTTACCCCAAAACCCTTTAGGGCAGTGATTTCCAAAGAAAGGTCCTGAGACCAGCAGCATCAGCACCATCTGCGAACTTTTGCTAGAAATGCAAATTTTGGAGTATCATTCCAGACCTACTCAATCATAAACTCTAAATTAGATGGTATTTAATACAAAAAGGTGAGTGGATTTCATTTTAAATTATCTGTTATTGACAGCTTAAAACAGCTCCTAAGACGGAAAGCTCCTCTGGAAACAGGACTTTTCTCAAATAATGCTCACTGGGTCACTATCATGCCTATTTGAAAGATATTTAAATGGTCACAGCTTATGAACAGAAATTACATCTGAACCAAAGGGAAGTTGGCAAGCAAGAGGAACGCTTACCTTGTTCCACAAGGCACATTTTTAACTTCATCTGTTTGTAGCGTTGTCTGGGGAGGAAAAAAACATCTCATCAATAATTGGCATACATATCATCAAAGAAACCCTTGTCCCAAAAGAAAACCTCTAGAGAACTGTTGAGAGGTAAGTACAGGAGAGCTCCATTACAATTTTAGTCCCCAAAGATTAGCTATCAAGTAATTTCTTTTTGTGTTCTAGCAGACATGAAAAGCTAGAGACAAAATACTTTACAGTTAATGCACCAGGAAAGTTGTGATGTTCAATCTGAAAGTTTCCATGTTCAATCTCTCAATCAGAGTCCCTCATTTGCCTAGAGCTGGACTGAGATTGCAAACTACATAAATTACCCTCAAGGATAATTTATGTAGGACTTCTGCTCTGAACTTTGATTCTACTGCTAATATCACTGTTTACAATGAAGGTAAAAGATAATTACATATGCATGCAAGTAGTTTATAACTCAAAGAGACCCTTGAACTCAACAGCAACCTTTTCCTCTAAAGTTATAGCCGATATCTTAATTTAGATCCTAATGATCTCTCAGATGGTCTATTCAATTTCCTTTGTAACAGTAGTGCCACCATCAGCACTCCTTCCTCTTAGCGAACCAATATTAATTAATCTGACCCTGTCATGACTTGGTTCGGATCCAGAATGACTCCCTGTTGCACCCTGAGGCTTCCAACAGGTGAGCACATGAGTATATTCTAGACACACTGCACCTTACTAAGCCCACAGCAACAGAGAAATTTATGGAAAACAAAGGAAAGAGGAAGAATGGACCCTGTTTCCCAAGAGCTCACAATCCAACACAGGAGATAAAATCCTTACAAAGCAACCAGCAACAGGTACAAATAACAAAGTATAAACTGAATTGTTAGGTATTAAGTGACAGAATAAAATAATCATTTGAAAAGCTCTCTGAGCAGTTCCTGCTGTGGCTCAGCAGAAACGAATAAGACTAGGAACCATGAGGTTGCGGGTTTGATCCTGGGCCTTGCTCAGTGGGGTTAAGGATCCAGCTGCCATGAACCATGGTACAGGTAGCAGACGCAGCTCAGATCTGACGTGGCTGTGGCTGTGGCCAGCAGCTATAGCCAGCAGCTGTAGCTCCAATTGGACCCCTAGCCTGGGAACCTCCATATGCCGCGAATGTGGCCCTAAAAAGCAAAAAAAAAAAAAAGTGACATGAAAAGATCTCTGAGGTGAAGTATTTATAAGCCAGATCTAGAGGGGGAGAAAAAGAACAGATAAGCCCTACGAATTTCTTAGGTTCTATATTCTATACAGAACATCATATTTAAATATACAGGTGTCAGGAAGCAGTTGGCTTGCCTGGATCAGAAAGGGCAATATAGATGAGAGGTGAAATTCTGAGAAAAGAACACGACGATGTTAGGTAGAGGGCCCTGAATGTTCAGTGGGGGCTCGTGCTCTCCATAGTCCATATTATATGTAGCCACAAAATGAACCTTTCAAAAATATGATTTTTCCTTCATTCCTTTGCTTATGTATAATGTGGTTCTCATCATCTATACTGTCTGGAGGCAAGAAAACCAGCTGATAAGCTTAAGTAGTAATTTCTTTAGGTTACTATAGTAAAGACCATGGAAACTCAAAGTTGTCAATCCAGGAGACATAACAGAGGAAAGATGTGATAACTAGTTGCATATAAAATTCCAAGAGGATTAGGAATAGAATATTAAGCCTGGGGTTAAAAGGGTGATGATAAATATTAGTGACAGGTTCTAGGTAGAGTGAGGGAAGTTGATAAAAAGGTGAACTTAATTTATTTTATTTCCTTCAAAACATTAACCAAATTCAATTTCCGTATTTCATATCAACTTTATTTTTTAATTAATTAATTTTCTTTTATGGCCACACTGCAGCATATGGAAGTTCCCGGGCTAAGGGCCAAATTGGAGCTGCAGCTGCTTCCCTACACTAGAGCCACAGCAACACCAGATCCGAGCCACACCTGTGACCTATGCCACAGCTTGCAGCAATGCCAGATCCTTAACCCACTGAGTGAGGCCAGGGATTGAACCCGCATCCTCACAGACACTAGTCAGGTTTGTAACCTCCTGAGCTCCAAGATAAGAACTCCCTATCTTCATGTAATTTTATACTTCTTTTATAGTATCTCAAAAACTATTTTCCCAGTATAAGATTTTTTTTTTGGTCTTTTTAAGGCCGAACCCTAGGCCATAGCTACAGCAACACTAGATCTGAGCCGCATCTGCAACCTACAATGCAACTCATGGCAACACTGGATCCTTAACCCACTGAGTGAGGCCAGGGATCGAACTCACGTCCTCATAGATCCTAGTCAGGTTCATTAACCGCTGAGCCATGAAGGAACTCCTTGAAGATTTATTTTAAAAGTCTTTGGTTATGTTAAATATACGTTAAAGACTGAAGACTTTTATATTTCTCTAAGCATAGTTTTTTTTTCTTACATCTTTTATGGGATCTCATATTTCCCCAAGATGCTTCTTAAATATTCCGTTCAAATGCCAATTCAGTTAAGCCATTTGTTCCTATAAGCTATGTCTTCTAATATATTCCAAAAATTCCTAAAAATAAGTTTATCTCATCCTTACAAGAACAATTTCTTAAAAGGGTTTGATTAATATAATTGTTTCCTAGAGTGCTGCTATTTCACATACAAAGAACATTTCTATTTAGTCACACAGGCTCTAGCATTTAATTTTTTTGTAGATGCAAAGTATATTAGTTTACATGGAAAACTTTTTACTAATTCCATTTTCCTATCTTATGATAGTCTATCACTCTTATGTGTATATATAAGTATACACAAATATACATATACACCATGTATTTGTTATATACAGAATTAAACTCTAAAATCTATTAGTTTATTGTCTGTATCTCTTTTATGTATCTCTGCATCACTATGACTCAACATACTCCAAGAAGGCAGAGACAGATCTGCCTGACTTTGAACAAGATTTAAAAAGCCCCTGATCTCTAAGGGTCTGATGATGGCACTGACATCATTATGGACCATTTAAGCACCATAAGCACCATTATGGACCATGGTGGGTCCATGCAATTAAAATCTCTTCTTTCACAGAGGAGTAACTAAAGTCCAGAATGGTTAAATGATTTTTGCAAAATCATGTGACCAACTGGTGGCAAGGCCAGAACTCACATCTCCAGGTTTCTGGCCACATGTTCACCACACCACAAAGCTTCCTGAGAAATTAGTTCAATTTAACAACTTTTACCACATGTAGAAAGGTCAGAAATATGAAGGCAGGTTACAACCCCTGCCTTTCACAAGCTTGGAAACTTTCTGGGGAAAAAAAATTCACACAAAAACTTAAGAGAACAATACAACATAATTAAAGAAAATAAAACCAAGGGCCAAAATTTACAATATCAACTTTAAGAGCTATGGAACAAGAGGGGAAGGATTTGTAATGAGCCTTAAAAAGCCTGGTGAGATCTAAACAGGAGATAAGGAATGAAGGGAGATGAGGTGACAGTATTAATCCAGGCAAGAATAAATAAAATAAATATGGTAAAACAATATGGAAATCAGTCTGACTGGGAGAAGGACACTATATTCCACTTCAACAGACACAATTCTTGCCCTAAGCCCTCTAGAAGAAAATAGGAAGAAAGGAAATGTGGAGGATTTAAATATTCACAATGAAACTCCCACTTAGCAGGAAGCCTAGACTTTAAATTAGAAGATTAAATGCATTGAATTTTCCTGAGTCCTGAAAAATTAGCAATAGATAATGTTTCTGAACCCAAACATTTATAATCACACAGTGCTTGCAAAACTAGTAACAATCTAATCTTATTTGTCATCTGTTATGTCAAAGACATTTACTAAGTGTCTCCCACTGCCAAGACACTGTTCTCAAGAACCAGACACTTATTTCAAATATTCTGGGATGCTGTCAAAATAGAACATTCACTAAGGTTCCAGATAAAATTGTGCCTCATGTTCCAGGGAAAAATATGAGGCAGAGAAGCTGTATATAAATATTCAGATCCTCCATATTAACAGTAGCCAGGAGCTTGCCTCTATGGAAACCAAACACTGTTCTAAACCAAGTAATCACTGGTTTATGTCTCTAGTTGTTTCAGTGTCCTGCTTTTATTTTGATAGAAGCAACAGAAAACCTGCTGTATACCATTATATAGATGGGAGAAGTCAGTCCTTCCAAGCTGCCTAACCCATATTTCCAATACACTTCAAGACAGTGAGGTGGTTCAAAATCATAACTTACAGCTGTGACAATTTTACTCTGAACTTTAACTCTTGCATTTAAGTAAATACTACCATTTGCTTAAGCAATAAGGAAATCTATCCCCACCCACAAATGTGGTAACTGTCCCTGTCACACCTGTCTATCCAGTGTGGGGGCTTCCCTAAGAATCACTCACCTGCACAGATCTGAACGTAGTAATGAAAGGCAACATGATATGATAGCCTGGTCCGCTGGGGCTAGTTAGTAAAGCTCCTCCCCTGCAAAAAGATGTTTCAATTTGACAAGATTATAAAGAGAGAAATTCTCTTTCCAAATCTAAAATGCTGTAATATTCACTTCTATTCAAGGTATTGACCTACTAAAGCCTCACTAATATGAGTTACTCATGATGAACAATTGCTAGTCCCTAAAATACCTGCCACTCCTAAAAAGGTGAAAAGATCAAATTAAACTGCCAATGTTACACCTGATTTCAAAAGCTCCACCAACCACAGCTCTGGGTTTCCAGCACCACTCTCAGGTACAAAGGTTCTCTTTGGTCTTTAATCTTCTGAGAAATACTTGTGAAAACAAAAAGGTATGGCTCTCAGTTGATATACTTTAATTGTACACAATATGAGCCAGATCAAAAGTTAATACATTTAATCACCAGGCTAAAACAAACAAAAACAACACAAACTTTTGAGGAAGGAGAAAATTTCTGAAGCTCAAGATTCTTTTAATCTATCCACAAAGCAATTATAATAATGAGGGCATAAAGTCTCTATAAAATCAACACAATAAAAAAATTAGCATGGAGGAGTTCCCGTTGTGGCGCAGTGGTTAACGAATCCGATTAGGAACCATGAGGTTGCGGGATCGGTCCCTGCCCTTGCTCAGTGGGTTAACGATCCGGCGTTGCTGTGAGCTGTGGTGTAGGTTGCAGACGCGGCTCGGATCCCGCGTTGCTGTGGCTCTGGCGTAGGCTGGTGGCTACAGCTCCGATTCAACCCCTAGCCTGGGAACCTCCATATGCCGCGGGTGCGGCCCAAGAAATAACAACAACAACAACAAAAAAAAGACAAAAAAAAATTAGCATGGAAAAGATGACAGGGGAAGGGATAAGATATAGTCTTAGATCTATAGATCTATTTATAGTTTATAAATAGATTATGAGTGTGGACTTGTTCATCGAATCCTGGATGTGAGAAACATGAAAGTACATTTTGGAAGTTATAAAAAGGAGGCAAATGTAAAAAAAGAAGTCCTATTTTAAACAGTGATTAGTAAATTCATAGAACTTAGCTTCCTATCTTCAAAATATAAATAAGTTTGCAAAGACTTCACAACAACTAAGAAAAGATGACGTGCTTGAGGTCCATCTTTAATTCTTTGAGAGCCAAACCTTGAAATGTTCTTTCCTTGAGTTCACTATCAAGACAATGCTGAACTAGATGGAAATACGGACTAATCTGTCGATTTTTTAATGCTAGACCCCCACTTACTAAAACATATCAGTAATATTGTATTTAAAGCTAGTGCTTCACAAAGAAGACTGTTCCTAAGACTCAGGATGGATCTCAAGGTAGAAACAGCAGTTTTAGAGGATGATGGAAGCCAGTAAAAAGTTGAAGATCTTTAAAATAACTGCAATTTCTCCAAACTGCCCGCTCTGTGTCTATATCAAAGAACTGGTGGAAAAGTTATTCATCTCAGCTAAAGAACAAAGCATTCCACACCATTCCTTTCCAACACTGAAAAGAAACGGAAAGGTGGGAGGGAGGAGGGTGTGTCTGTCACACTGCTCTATTTCTTTCCCCAGGTGCAGGAATTTAACGATTGTAATGAACATCATGGCCTTACAAGCCCAGACACTAGGACTTCTTAAAGTGAAAGGAAAAAAAAAAAAATCTAAGAAACAACCACAAACAGGACCAGGGTTTCTAAATAGCACCTACAGCTGCAAACTAAAAGCCAGCACAGTTGTATGGAATTTAACAATGATTTATCCATTACCTCAGCCACAGGTGGAAAGCTCACTGCCTTCCACCCTTCATTTTTTCCTACAAATAATTGAGTCGACTGATCACTGGAAATAACTGCAGGGAGTCTTAACCTCTGCACACAACTGTCTTGAAACTGTCTAACACCTGGAAGGTGCTCTGCGAAAGAGTGCCACATTCCCCATGCTCTTCCTAGTGCCTGGAAGAAAATCACTTTCTAGAACTGGAAAGAACTCCCTGACACCGCAAAAAGAACAACTTCCTAGCCTCTAACTATCCCCTCTCCTCCTACTCTAGAACCTGGGCTGACAGCACGTGCCACTCACCTGTAGTACACGGCCAGGTGTCCTTCCTCGATCTTGTGGATGGAGGCGTAGAGGAGGACGACCACCAGACCCACCACTCCAGCCACCAGAACCCGGGCTTGAGTCATATTCATCCTAGTTCCTCCTGGACGAGGAAGGAACGGAGCACCCAGCCCATGAGTGACAGGCCCACCTCCTCCAGTTTCCACCTCTCCGGAGACGTGGCGCCCTCCCGCAGGCTGAGTCGGGGAGTCCTATGCCCCTTTTCCCTCCTCGCAGCACACGCCTTCCCTTCGCCAGCCCCTATGCCCGAGGCGGCCCGTGGGTTGCCTCTGCCCGGTGAGCGTCGTGACACTCCCCCGCCTCCCGCCCCACACCCTCCCCAGCCCCTCGCCAACCGCAGCTCCTCCCGGGCCCCTCCCCGCCCGGCGAAAGGCACTAACTGCGAAAGGGGCCAGCCGCAGACTCAGGACGGAGGCCGACCCCTCGGCCGCGCCTCACGGATCAGTGACGCATCGCCCCCGCCCGCACGTGCAGCCGCCGCAAGGGCCGCGCCAACGGCCGCCGACAGCCAGCCCCGCCCACCCGCGGGGCACTGCGGCTGCGCGGACACGCACGCCGACGCTGCGCTCGCCCCGGGGCTAGAGACGGGGAGCGGATGGGACAAAATTCTCCTCACCGCCACCGCCACCGCCACCGCCACCGCCGCGCGATCTCGCGCGAAGGTAAGCGGGCTCTTCTCTGTGTACCGCTGGTTTCCTGCCCCGGAAGAGGAGGGGGGCATTTGGAGTAAGCAAGGTTGCAGAGGAAAGAAGAGGGCCTCTGGGACAAGGGACTGGTCAGTTTGTTCTTGTGCAGGGACACCTGTTAACGTGCCAGAATGCTGAATCAATGAGGGCTTTATGGCGGCCATCCAACAATAGGAACAGAATGAGTTAATAAGGACATAAGCTGGAGTGACTCCAGGAAGATTAAAGAGAACAGTGAGCATTTGAGCTTCCTTGAAGCCTGTATGAGGGAAAGGATACTAGGCTAGGCCCAGATTTTGAAAGGCTCAAATGCACTTTTTCTTCAGGGAGCAGAAACCGGATGGCTACTGACACTTTCTTTCACCATGTAGTCTTCGTTCTTTTAAATTATGCATTATCTGCATATATTATCAGAAACAGGACAAAGTGAAAGAGTAGAGATGGGAGTGAGATAGATAAATATAAGGGACATAAGGGCAACATGTTAGAATGGGTTGGGCAATAATGGTGTAAGCCTTGAAAGGCTAGCACTGGGACCACAACTGGACAAGGTAGACTAAGGTGGGAGGGTTCTGTAACCTCTTGGGCGGGAAGTAGGGGAAAGTAGTGCTTTAGAGCCAGTGAGTCTACAAGATGGTTTACATTGTTGTTAGATAGGAGGCAAAGAAGCCAAGTTGCTAGAACTGCAGGCTCAAGATCACAATGGTAATAACAATGGAAATGGGAACAGGTAAATAGAACCCCAGTCTTCATTAAAGCAATCCCTTCCCAGACCATTCTACCCTCTTTAATAAATGCACTTAACCTGTTATTTTTATTCCCTAGGGATGAATAGGATCTTGTCTGTACTAGATAAGTTATATTTGCAGAGCTTAGTTATTATAACTTACAAAAAGCAAAAAAAAAAAAAAAGAAAAAGAATTTGTCCAGCCTGTTTCTGAATGGATTCTCATAGTTCTTCATAATATTGCTTGAATTAAAGAATGAAATGGATACAATTCACAGCTGTCATTCAACTCTGAAAAGCTGTCACCCAACTAAAATAGAGTGGTCAACTCATGTATCAAAAGCAAATCTGAGATGATCTCACTATAACAATCTGTTCAGACTCACACCACTTGCCCATATCACATACATCAGGCTATCCTGAAGTCACATGAGCCACAAACCATAAAAATGTTCCCATCCCATATAAAGATCTATAAAAATCTTTTATCAGTTATCACAGTGACATTTAGAAAATGCACAATCATTTAAAAAATACTTTAACAATAATTTCATTGCTTGGATGGCTTGCAATGTTCAGAGTCCCAAATAAGCTTTTTTTTTTTTTTTTTTGATATTTCTTTGGGCCACTCCCGCAGCATATGGAGATTCCCAGGCTAGGGGTCGAATCGGAGCTGCAGCCACCGGCCTACGCCAGAGCCACAGTAACGCAGGATCCGAGCCGCGTCTGCAACCTACACCACAGCTCACGGCAACACCGGAACCTCATGGTTCCTAGTCGGATTCGTTAACCACTGCGCCACGACGGGAACTCCCAAATAAGCATTTTTATTGTACTACCTGTTGACTTCTGATCTTCCCAACTTGCTCAATATCTTCCAAGCAACAGGTACCCAATAAATGGTTATTGGTAAAAACCTAAAACTGGAGAAGCAAGAGAATGACTGACTACTTTAACAGCTGGTAGTGAGACTGTCTATATTCAGAAAAACAGTAGTACTAGATGACTAAAAAGTCAGGAGAAGACAATCCCAAGGTTTCAAACTTAGATGACTGGGAAAATGGCACTACTAGCAGAAATGGGTATGTCGGTTTATAAAACAAGGTATGAGCATTGTCTTTACGCAGGAATAGTAATGCTAGGATATCGCAGGAGAAAAGATTATATTAAAGAAGCTACGCAATAATGTCTTTACCATAAGTCCTGTTTAGTTACTAAGGAGAGTACACTGAGAGCTCATTATGTTATTCTATGCTGCAACTCTACTTCATGGAACCTTCACATTTTCCCAAAGCGTATTCAATTATTCTATTATAATCTGATTTTAATGAATAGAGATTCAAAAAGAAATTAAAAATCATTTAATACAAAGTGAAAAACTGTCTAGAATACAAAACATTTCACATTTTTTTTAACAAAAACCTTCTAAATTATTTTACAGATGATAGATCCACAACCCTTTATCTGAAACCCTTTGGGCCAGATGTTCCAGAATTATGAAATTTTCAGATTTTAGAAAGATAATTTAGTGCACATACCATACTGCATATACCCAGGCAGGGTCTGTGGCAGCACCCTCCCGATAAACAAACATGTTAATACTTCTGCAGCAAAACAAATGAATGTTCACACTAAATGATATAAGTAGAGTCATAATGTCAGTTCAGGTTAGATGTGCAAACAAATTTTGTCACCAAGCTTATGAAATACATTTTTAGAGCTTTTTGGATTTTGGAATTACAGATAAGGGAGTGCAGATCTTTATGCATTTGTATGATAAGACATAAAAGATTCTTAAAAGATCCATTTTTACAAATGAAAAACAGATATGTTTTCAAATACATTATAAATTAACAAGCATCTTCTCTGATATTATTAAATGTACATCTTAAATACATATACACACAGCACACTTAAGATTTATAAGAATCAATGATATTAAAGGCACAAATGCACAATCTTGTCAAATGTGCAGTACAAGTGAAAATTGGATTAAAATAACTCCTATGATGCCAGGAAGAGTACTCTTGAGTGCAACACAAGGAAGTAGGGTTTATTCTTCAAGATGTTACCCTTCTACTTGTGAGCAGTCTCTTCCACATAGAAACACAGGCAAACAATTTAGAAGTTAGCTGAGATTTTCTTCTCTGTATACATTATTCTGGCCTTATGACCAAAAGTTAAATGTTAAAAGATACTTCAGTAATGTTTTACCAAATTTGAAGATAAATGGATTCCAGTGTTGCTAAGTAGCTGTCTTATTTCAACAAGTCCACTGACTTATAAAATTCTCTGTTCAAACGTCCATTGACAGGTGTCTGAAGAATGGTTTCACAGGAAAAAAAAATTTCCAGCAACAACTTCATAAGTTTGGGGGCAAGTCATTCTGTTAACCAACTCCAATCAAGATTCTAAAACCAGACACAAAAAGATTACAATTATATATTGACTGTAAGCAGTAGTTATATGGGTGTTCAATTTTGCAAGTTTTCTGTATGTCTGGCCTTTTTTTTTTTTTTTTTGTCTTTTGCCTTTTCTAAGGCCGCTCCTACGGCATATGGAAGTTCCCAGGCTAGGGGTCTAATCAGAGCTACAGCTGCCAGCCTACGCCAGAGCCACAGCAATGCAGGATCCAAGCTGCATCTGCAACCTACACCACAGTTCATGGCAACGCCAGATCCTTAACTCACTGAGTGAGGCCAGGGATCGAACCCACAACCTCATGGTTCCTAGTCGGATTCGTTAACCACTGAGCCACAATGGGAACTCCATATCTGGATATTCTGTAATCAAAAGTTGAAAAACCAAAAGTATAAATAACTTATAATTAAAGAGTTTACGGAGTTCCTGGTGTGGCTCAGCAGGTAGCAAACCCGACTAGCATCCGTGAGGACATGGGTTCCATCCCTGGCCTCGCTCAGTGAGTTGGGGAGCCTGTGTTGCCGTGAGCTGTGGTGTAGGCAGAAAGCTCCAGCTCCAGTTGGACTCCTAGCCTGGGAACCTCTATATGCCGCAGGTGTGGCCCTAAAAGAAAAAGACCAAAAAAAAATTTACTTTCTGCTCACTAAAAAAATTTCAAGCAGTTTTCATAAATATTTGAAGCAAATAATTAATGAAAAAGGGAATAAAAGGAATTATCAAGACTAAATGTAGTAAAAATTAACTCAGTAAACATTTTATTGTAGTTTCCTCAAGTTTTAACAAATCAATAAGTCATAGTAACCAGTCTTTTTCATATAAATGCTTCTATTAATTATAACCACATGAACATTATTCATTTTGCATACAGCAGTTACTGTATTTGAATTATAGTACAAATCATGCCCCATCTTATTGGGGAAAATTGATTGCTAAAGCAACAAAGTACAAACCATTCAATTTCAGTTGTCACACCACAAAGAAAGCTCACCACTCATTTAACTTGACCAAAAATGCTATTGTTGAAGATTACTGATAACATAATCCTAGTGTATACATAAATAAGAGAAGATAGGAAACTGACATTAGGCATTCCTCAAATGCTCTTTCCTCTGAGTTTTTTTTTTTTTTTTTTTTTTGGCCACCCCTCAGCATATGGAGTTCCCAGGCCAGGGATCAGATCTGAGCTGCATCTGCAGTAACACTAGATCCTTTTACCCACCGTGCCGGGACGAGGACTGAACCTGCATCCTGGCACCAGCAATCCCATTGAGCCACAGTGGGAACTCCATTACACAGAGTTCTATTCCCTGTCTGCATACCAAATGCCAGATAAGTCTAGCATGGAAAGTTAAACCCTTTGCACCCAACATACCTAAAACACATATCCATAGCCATATAAAACTTACCATCATATTAGTGCCCTGTTTCTCATTTGCTTCATGAATAATAGAGCTTAAATGGCCAAGACAGTTCAAATTTTCTTCTATCATTTGTGCTAAAGTCTCCCTGTGGAATGAAAAACAGCGTTTTCAAATTCAGCTCAAAGGGGCATGTGAATTTCCTCTACTTTCTAGTTTTTAGGATCAGGATAACTGCCCTTCCTGCAACATTGCAACCCAGCATCCTCATGCAGCCAGTTCCTGTAATCTTCAGTTTCCTCATCCCTCCTGCCCAGAGTCAGAGTCCCGTCTGATACTCCCAGCTGCTGTCTCTGCCCAACTCTAATGATAAGGAATCCATTATAACTCCAATCTGATTTTCCTCTGAAATATAAGTGGCACTTATACACAACTTTCTACCCCCGAAAATGCTCACGGGGCAGGGAGGCAGCAGGGAGAGGGGAGAAGATCCTTGTGGCACAGAAAGATGAAAGATCTCTTTCTGTTTCTGGAATATTTCCCTTTCCTTACAAGCAGTAAGAACATCAGGATGCTTGTTTTAGAGACACAAATGTAGGGGAGAAGATTCAAAAGTACAATCTGTTCTTCAAAGATCAGGGAAGGTAGGGGAAAAAAAAAATCTTCAGAAACTATAGATGGCAGCAATGAACAAGAAAACAAGCAAGCTGATTCCTGAGGACAGCAGAAGAAAATAGTGTGACAGAGGACCTGCTCAGAACCAAGAATTATCCCTGGAAGTTTGTATTAGAAGGAAATCCTGAATCTGGTTTCCACCTTCCACACTCTCCTCTTCCATCCTTACCTTTTACTAACCCTCAGTCCCTACCCTACTAAAATCAGTTCTAGGCCATGGATGATTGCTACTATTCCTTAGAACTAAATTTTCATTCAGCTTATTCAACAAAACAGTTGAGGCCATGGAGTTTCTGTCGTTGCTCAGTGGTTAACGATCCCAACTAGTATCCATGAGGATGTGGGTTTGATCCCTGGCCTTGCTCAGCGAGTTAAGGATCCAGTGTTGCCGTGAGCTGTGGTGTAGGTCGGAGACATGGCTTGGATCCCGTGTTGCTGTGGCTGTGACAGGCCAGCAGCTACAGCTCTAAATGGACTCCTAGCCTGGGAACCTCCATATACCACGTGTACGGCCCTAAAAAAACAAAAGAACAAAAAGAAAAAAAAAGAAAAAGAAAAAAAGAAAAATTGAGGCCAATCCTTGGTGGTTAAGTACCACTCAGGTATATAATAACTGCAATCAGTTTTCCTTTATAATTTCTTACTGGAAAATATATTTTAAAATTCTTGTAGGATACACTTTTGCAAACAACCACAACCTCAAATTGGAAATTACCTATATAGAGGTAACATCTGCAACAATTACCATCCCCTAACCAACCTGTCTTTAATGAAAGCAAAAAGGAAATAAAAAACTTTTTTTTGCATCAACTCTGACCAATGGATTATTTCCTAAAGTCTATATAATTAATTATAGCCTATGCTGTACCTGTATTACATTGGGCCAGATCTACAATGACCCTAAGATATACCCTGAAACTTGCTTTCTTCAAAAAGATAAAATACCTGATATCAGCTTGCCTTCCTGCCATGTGCTTTTTTTTTTCATAAAAGTAGTACAGAATGTATAACTGCATGACCTCCTGAGCAGTGATGTTACATGGCTGCACTTCTGCAAAACTAATTATGGGCAGAGCTTCCAGGAAATGCTGGTACTGTAGAGGTCTCCATGAGTTGTGTGAAAAATAGCAATACACAAGCTAGCAAAGAGCCACTGGCTCTGGATACGGCACATCTTATGCTGAGAAAAATAACAGAAATGGATAGTCATTCAGCTTTTAGCAGAAAAGAAGGATTTAAAAGAAAATACAGGACATCAAACAAGTTATTTGCGAAACTGATTTAAGGCACTGAAAAAAGTCTGACTTTAGAAATACGAGTTATAAAATGAGTAGATTAAACTCAATTCATTAGAGAGGTGATCAAGGGCCCCAAAATGATAGCTGCAACAAGATAGCATAATTTTGCAAAGATAAATGGTTAAGTTAGCAATAAAGTTTGCGTCAAAGATTTGATAAGCCAATAACAGATAAAGAATTTAGAACTTGGATTTAACTAATAAGTAACATTTGCTAAATATGCTCTTCCAAGCACTTCATATACATTCTCTAGCTGAATTTTCACAGCACTTCCCATTTAACAGGTGAAGAAATGTGAACCTTAAGAGTCAAGTTAATTGTATAAGGTTATTACAAAGGGACAATCAGGATTCAACCCTGGTTTATAAGCCACTGAAGATTATGCCGTAACCATTAACACTGCCTCATTCCTACCACTGCTCTTGAAAACACAACCATCTATTGTTACAAAGTGAACCCACCCATCTTGAGGAGTTACCACGCATGACAGAGGACGTTCACGTTCTGCTGAAGTTGGGGGCACCCATGCTGAGGCCTGAGGGGTTACACCTTCTAGACTGGATCCTACAAGGGACCGAGCAGAACTCTGTGTCTAAAAGGGGAAAAACAAAACAAAACAACCAATTATAGGCAAGCATCTCCAAGCATTCATGGTCCTAAGACTTACATTTCTATTACTATTATGCATAACCAGAGTATTTCTGTACAAAACTATCCCCACCATAACACACTACTATCCTATCCTTGACCTTTTTCTTCATTGACAAAAACCAAATGTATCCATCCCTCTATTATACTACAGTTGGAGGAAAAAAACTCCAGTTGAACAAAGGGCTGTTTTTGTTTGTTTCTTGCTTTTTAGGGCTGTGCCCACGGCATACGGAGGTTCCCAGGCTAGGGGTCCAATCTGAGCTACAGCTGCTGGCCCACACCACAACCACAGCAACATCAGATCCAAGCCACATCTGTGACCTACACCACAGCTCACGGCAACGCCAGATCCTTAACCCACTGATTGAGGCCAGGGGTCGAACCCGCAACCTCACGGTTCCTAGTCGGATTCATTTCTGCTGTGCCACGATGGGAACTCCAAGGGCTGTTTTTTTTAAACCAGTCAGGTACATCTATCCCCAGATAGGGTTGGGATACCAGAGTGGTCAAGGGCTGGAAGGAATATAAAAAACAGGAGACTGAAAAGAGACATAGTGAAAGATGATCACAAAGTCCTGCATCTGAATTGCTAGTGAGACACCAAGCAAAGAACATGAGCATCAGCCCAACATAAAATACACACATCTTCAAGAGGACTCAGATCATGCTGATAAAAATCCCTTTTGCAAGGAATAACAGCAAATCATTGTTACATTAAATGATTCATTAATAATTACTTACACAGGCAATTTTAAGGAGATGCCATATTTCTTTCTGCCTCTTTCCCTGCATAAACATGACAGTATTGTCAGCTTCTTTGATGTTACTGAGAGCCATCTCCACCTTGGGCAGTAGATCAATAATCTTCTGCTTACAGCCCAACAACTTGCTGAAGAGGTAAAATCTGTGTCAGACACTTACACAACCCCTAAGACTATATCCCATACTCCCCCACCCAACTGGGGAAATGAATCACAATTAGCATCAGATTTAATGATCTGCAAAGCAATGCACACAAACAGGACACTTAAATGCATGCAGCTGTGATCAAGCTATCCAAGGTACTGCCAGAACTCTTCCTAGGTCCAGTATATTTACCAGAAAGGGCTATTACACTTTGAAAGGAACATGAAATAAAACAATATTTCTACCTCAAATGACCAAACAGCTCCTTGAGAACCCGGTCCTGACTCTGCACAGTATGCACAATGATTTTCACCATCTCCGTGCTGTCGCTGTAAGAGTGATCTATAAAAGATCTCAGTCAGTAGGTATAGCATCTCTTCTGCATAAACATACCAGCCTCCAAACAAAAAATTCCTAAAAATCTGAAACTAGGTTTTTTTTTTTGGGGGGGGGGGGTGCACACTTGTGGCATGCGAAAGTTCCCAGGCCAGGGATCAAACTCACGCCATAGCAACGACCTAAGCTGCTTCAATGACAATGCAGGATCCTTAACCCATGGGGCCAGAAGAGAACTCCTGAAACTAGTTTTAATTAATTAACATCTCAATTTCAAAGCTAGATTAAAATATAAGATTTTAGGATTACAAAATATATTATCTACAAATAATCTTATAACTAAAAATGAAGTCTGTATGTTTGTATGTATAATGTATATATAAACTTATCACTTTATCTTCAGAGACCTTAATTGTCTATTTTGAGAAGAATCATTTTGGCTATCTTTAATCCATACTAACTCAAGCCCCAGACACATATGCAGTCTTCTAGCCAAGGGATCTTTTTTTTTTTTTTTTAAATGAGATCTGCAATATTTATTTCAGGTTCTCTTGATTTTTTTGTTTTGTTTTTTTCCTTTTTGCCACACAAGCAGCATGTGGAAGTTCCTGGACCAGGGATCAAACCTACACCACAGAGCAGCACCCAGGAGTCGTCTTAACCCACTATGCCATCAGAGAACTCCCAAGAGATCATTTTTTTGTTTGTTTTTTAGATGATTAACAGAATTTATTTAGAAACAGCACTGTAATTCATCAAACTTTCACTGACTCGAAGGAGTCCCAAGTAGGTTGCTTGGAATTTCATGTTCATCCACTTTTTTACACCCATGAAAACTTTAAAAAAAAGCTGACCAATTTAAGCCAAATCTGATACACTAATAAAAGGATCTGTAGACATCTTGAAAGTTCAGTTTGAGAGTAGTATGACATCTTAAAGCAAACTAGCAGCTGAAAAATGTCCCCAAATGGGATTGTCGTGTGGTTACAGTGAGTGAATTCTATGTTTATAGGAGATGCCATCTCATTTAAAAGATAAACTGGAAGTTCCCGTTTTGGCTCAGCAGTTACCAAACCTGACTAGCATCCATAAGGACATGGGTTCGATCCCTGGCCTCACTCAGTGGGTTAAGGATCTGGTGTTGCCATGAGCTGTGGTGTAGGTGGCTAGGATCCTGCACTGCTGTGGCTGTGGCATAGACCGGTGGCTACAGCTCCAACTGGACCCCTAGCCTGGGAACCTCCACATGCCTCAAGTTCAGCCCTAAAAAGACAAAAAGACAAAAAAAAAAAAAAAAAACAAACAACCCAAACTGAACAACTAGCATTAACCGCTATATTTCAGAAAATGGCCACTTAAGTTTTAAAAAATTAGAAGGTTGCTCATGTATCATGCTGCTATTTCCCTGAACAATAATTAATCTTGAATGCAAAAAATACATCTATTATCTACTAACAATTTTCTCATTTAACCCTCACAGGACTCCCATGAGATGGCTACCATTGTTACCCACATTTTACTATGAAAGGAGTTATGTCCTTGGTTAGCACTGCAAAGACCTTCCCCCTAGCACTCAACTTTATTCCCCATTACATCTTTTTGTCTCTCCCTCCAGATACAGAGATTCCAAAAAGGCTCCTCTCCAAACAGCATTTCTTCATAAATCACATGGACCAAGCCCCAAAGCTTTCCCATATAACTAGCCCTTTCAGACGGACAAAGACCTCAGAATGTCAACCTTCTCCAATATAAACAATGAAGGAGTTCCCACTGGGCTCAGTGGTAACAAACCCAACTAGTATCCATGAGGATGTGGGTTCAATCTTCCCATTCTGTACTTTGTCATACAGAATATTAAAAAGACATACACTCAAGGGTTGAGATTTAAATAGAATTTTTACTGCTTTATCAAAGATGCTCTTAAATGAAACTAGCATTTTTTTAAAACTATGAATGCATGTTGGTAAAAATCAATGACTACTAGCATAGTTTGGTGTTAGTACCTTTGTTCATGCTAAGTAAGGTGCGAGCTGTTTACCCACTACCCACCAATGCTTTTGTAGCATCAGTGAAAATGTCAACATAAAAAAAAAAAAAAAAGGCAGGAGTTCCCATCGTGGCGCAGTGGAAACGAATCTGACTAGGAACCATGAGGTTGCGGGTTCGATCCCTGCCCTTGCTCAGTGGGTTAAGGATCTGGCGTGGTCGTGAGCTGTGGTGTAGGTCGCAGACTCGGCTCAGATCTGGCGTTGCTGTGGCTCTGGCGTAGGCCGGGAGAAACAGCTCCAATTAGACCTCTAGCCTGGGAATCTCCATATGCTGCGAGTGTGGCCACCAATAGACCAAAAAAAAAGGCAAATAACATCCTAATATTATGAAAACAGCTTTGATTTCACTGACGTCCTCTGAAAAGGTTTCAGGGATTTATGAGCCACACTGACTTCATTTCCTCCTGTCCCACTCCCTCTCGGCCTACTACAATTTGGATTCTGTTCCCAAAAGGGCATTATTTTGCCAAGATGTCCAAACTGCTAAGTCCCGTGAATATTTTCATTATTATTTTTATTATCCACATTTCTGTAGCATTTCACCCTATTCATCACTTTCTTAAAACTCTGTCCTATTCCTATCATATAATTATTACTATATATTCTGGCCATTTCTCAATCTTCTTTGGAGGCTCTCCTGCTTCTAGCCATTTCTTGAATGTTGGTACTCTTTAGGATTCCATCCTTGGTTTCCTTCTTCAAAGTACTTTTTCAAGATGATCATTTTACTCCTATGCCTGATTACTCTCAAAATAGCTAAAGCTCTAGCCTGGACTTCTCTAGTAAATTCATATGTATATAGGTACATATGTGTGTGTGTGTGTGTGTGTGTGTGTGTGTGTACATGTGTGTGTTTATAATATGTGCATATATACATACATATTAAATATTATAGACATCTCTATTTGAATGTCTCACTGACATCTTAACATCAACACATACAAAACTGAACTCCTTTCTTTTCCCATTAAGTCTGTCATCTTTCCTGCACTTCCTATTATGGTGAGCAGTCCTACCATGCACCCAGTTGCCCTAGCCAGAAAGCTAGCAGGCATTCATGACTCTTTACCCTGTCTCCTGCCACCCATATTCAGTCTACCTCCCAGCACTATCAGTTCTACCTCCTAAATCTCTCTTGCCCTTCCCCTCCTCCTTTTCACTCCACTGCCACAGTTCAGGCTCTCTGCCTTAGTTCATGGCCCACCCTACCCTGAGCCATGATTATTTAACAACTTCATAACTAGTGTGCAGCTCTACCCCAGCCACACTTGAATCCATCATCCACAATGCTGCCAGAGAAGTATTTCCTTTTTGGCAGGGGGGGCCCATACCCTCAGCTTGTGGAGGTTCCCAGGCTAGGGGGTCTAATCTGAGCTACAGCTGCCGGCCTATGCCACAGCCACAGCAACATCAGATCCAAGCCACATCTGCGACCTATACCACAGCTCACGGCAACACCAGATCTTTAACCCACAGAGCAAGGCCACATCCTTATGGATCCTAGTTGGGTTCGTTAACCGCTGAGCCATGACGGGAACTCCCCAGAGAAGTATTTCTAAAATGCTGATCTGATTATGCCATTCCCCTGCTTAAAACTTTTTAGGGTTTCTCTTTGCTATCATCATGAAATCTAAAATCGTTACCATGACATACCAGATCATTTATGATCCAGCCACATCTCTCTCTCCTTTTGAAACTCTACAACCTAGTCACACTGCATTTCCTCAAACATGCTAATTGCTACATATACATATCTTTATCTATTATACCTGAATCTATAAGAGCCTTTTCCCCAACTACTGCTACTTAGTCTTTAAGCCTCAAATCAGATGTCATCTCCTGCAGGAGGAACCCTGGAGGCAGGGTTATGTGCCTATTGTATATGCACCTCATAAATGTGTATAGAAATTAGATGAACAAACTCCACCATAGTAAAAATAAATGTAGGAGTTTCCTGGCTCAGTGGAAATGAATCTGACTAGTATCCATGAGGATGCAGGTTCGATCCCTGGCCTCCTTCAGTGGGTTAGGGATCTGGCGTTGCCATGAGCTGTGGTGTAGGTCGCAGATGTGGCTTGGATCCTGAATTGTTATGGCTGTGGTGTAGGCTGGCAGCTGTAGCTTGGATTTGACCCCTAGCCTGGCAACTTCCACATGCCAAGGGTGCAGCCCTAAAAAGAAAAAAAAAAAAATTAATGTAGAGGAGATCATGTTATTTGCTAAATACAATTCAACATATATATTAATTTGCATGTGTAAATTTTCAGGTGTAAAACATGTTTTTTTTGTTTGTTTACAATACAGGTATATAGCAAATTAGGGCAAAGACTTCACCTTTTATTTCTTCTATAACTTATGAAAACAAATTAGTTTGGAGTTCGTGCTGTGACACAATGGGTTAAGACTTCAGTGGCTTGGGCTGCTACAAAGGTGAGGCTTCAATCCCCAGCCTGGTGCAGTGGGTTAAAGGATCCAGCATTGCTACAGGTGCAAATAGGTCATAGCTGTGGCTCAGACTCAATCCCTAGTCTAGGAACTTTCAAGTTGCAGGTATAGCCATTTAAAAAAAAAGGGGGGGGGGGAGTTCCCGTCATGGCTCAGTGGTTAATGAATCCGACTAGGAACCATGAGATTATGGGTTCGATCCTTGGCCTTGCTCAGTGAGTTAAGGATCTGGCATTGCCATGAGCTGTGGTGTAGGTTGCAGACTCGGCTTGGATCTGGCGTTGCTGTGGCTCTAGCGAAGGCCGGTGGCTACAGCTCTGATTCGACCCCTAGCCTGGGAACCTCCAAATGCTGTGGGTGCAGTCCTAGAAAATACCAAAAAAAAAGCTTCTAACTGAAGGATAATTATCTTGCACATACATAGTACTTTATAGTTTTCAAAGTATTTTCACAGGCATCCACTCAAATAATTTGCCACACACAGAGTCATTGAGTTAGGAAAGATAGGTTTCAACTCCATTTTGCAGAAGAGGGAAACAAGATACAGGGAGAAAAGGTTATCTGCCCAAGGTCACAATTTAGAATCAATACTTTTGGGAGTTCTCATTGTGGCACGTCGGAAACGAATCCAACTAGGAACCATAAGGTTACGCATTCAATCCCTGGCCTCGCTCAACGGGTTAAGGATCTGGCATTGCCATGAGCTGTGGTGTAGGTCGCAGACATGGTTTGGATCTGGCGTTGCTGTGGCTCTGGCATGGGCCAGCAGCTACAGCTTCGATTAGACCCCCCTAACCTGGGAACCTCCATATGCTGCAGGTGCAGCCCTAAAAAGACAAACAAACAAAAAAGAATTCAAAACTTTTGATCCCCAAACAAGTGGTCTTTCCAGAAGAACATTCTCTGTATTCGAGAACTGTTTTGCCAGTGAAATTCACAGTGACCAGATACAAATGAAAACAGCATTTTCAAAGTAAATTGCTTTGGCCTAGCACATGAGCCATCCCTCTAGCCATTCTACACCCAAACCCACATCATCAAATTCTTTCCAATATCTTTAATTTTAAGCAGCATGTATTTTTTCCATCTTTCCACACATTTTCTTTCTTCCTCTTTCCCTTGAGTTCCTTTTTTCTTTCATTCCTTCCTTTCACTTCCCTTTTCAATTTTCTCTTTTTTTAAAGGCCACACCTGTGACATATGGAAGTTCCCAGGCTAGGGTTCACATAGAGCTACAACTGTCAGCCTACACCACAGCCACAGCAACACCAGGTCTGAACCACATCTGCCACCTATACTGAAGCTTATGGCAATGCCGGATCCTTAACCCACTGAACGAGGCCAGGGACTGAACCTTCGTCCTCACAGACACTATGCTGGGTTCTTAATCAGCTGAGCCACAACAGGAACTCCCCTTTTCAATTTTCTTACTTTACCTTCCTAATTTCTTAAATTCTTACAAACTTAAAAGCTGTTGTACTATAAACATCTCATGGCAATACCAAAACTAGAATTTATTGTTTAAAATCCAACTCCTAATATCTTAAGTTAGGGATGGTTTTCTAAAATGCCTTTGTGTGCTGTGAAAAACTCTTACCTGCAGGTCTGTGCTTTAACTGCTTATAGAGATCAATGGCGCGCTGTTCCCTATGAAAGAGAAAACATGCTTTCATATGTGAAGATAGTTTAATGACTTTAATAATTCCCAAACTGAAATGAACAATGTTATCTGAATAGTTCAATGATCCCTTTTTTAAAGCAAGTACATACTGCCAAAGAATATTTTACAGAGCATTTCACTTAGTAATAAGATCTTAAGACACAAAGTTAAATATACTTCATATCTGTTCTGATTACTATCACATATATAATATCCTTGCATCAGAAACACTTAAATGGGCAAAATTGTGACCTGTAGTTTGAGAAAAAAATCTGAAGTTTCTAATCCAAACACTTAGAAAGTTAACCTTATTTAGGTAATTTAATAGACAATATCTTCCTTGAACAAAAAGTATGGTAAGTAAGGAATTAGTTTGTAACTTAGAATACTTGAAAAATTCTTAACATTCACATGAAAAGATGCTTTGATTTAAAAAAGAAAAGGTGGAGTTCCTGATGTTGCTCAGTGGTAATGAACCCAAATAGTATCCATGAGGATGCAGATTTGATCCTTGGCCTTACTCAGTGGGTTAAGGATCCAGTGTTGCCACAAGCTATGGTATAGGTCACAGACATGGCTGGGATCTAGCATTGCTGTGGCTGTGGCACAGGCTGGCAGCTGAAGCTCTGATTCAACCCCTAGCCTAGGAATTTCCATGTGCCGCAGGTGTGGCCCTTAAATAAATAAATAAGGTCAACCCAAAGAGTTATTTCCAAAATTCCCTGTGACTAAGAACTTCCTTTTTAAATACAATTCCAACATATGTGGGGAAAGGAAAACTGTAGAAAAGAACCACAGGGAGTTCCTGTTGTGGCTCAGTGGTTAACAAATCTGACTGGGAACCATGAGGTGGTGGGTTCGATCCCTGGCCTCCCTCAGTGGGTTGGGGATCTGGCATTGGTGTAGGTCAAAGATGCGGCTCGGATCTGGCGTTGCTGTGGCTCTGGCGTAGGCTGGCAGCTCCAGCTCCGATTCGACCCCTAGCCTGGGAACCTCCACGTGCTGTGGCAGCAGCCCTGGAAAAGACAAAAAAAAAAAAAAAGAAAAAAAGAAAAGAACCACATACAGACTTAATCTGCCAGAAACACAAAGAACAAACAATCTGCTACCAAAAATTACAGATACCAACACCAACAACATGAGTTTACCCTTACAGAGATTCCATCAAGTCTCCCTGACGCCGTCCATAGGGGCTCTTCTGTAGCTCCATGATTTCAGTGTGCAGGGACATGATTTGATCCTCCAGATATCCAATGACACCCACCTAAAATATGATGAAACAAAGTAAATGACAGGCTCTCTACCACACAACACAGTGAAGAACTCAGAGAATAACTTGCTGCAGTAAGAAAACTAAATGATTTAATGCAAAATACTGATTTTTTTCAAGTTTTCTTATCTTTCATATTATGACACTTAATTTTCACATGAGAACAAACTTATTCCTATGCTTCTCTCATTTCTCTCCTGACAACAGTAAACTACTAGCATTTCTTTCTTCTCCTGAGAAGCAAAAAGACAGAAGTGTCACTAACATGAAAAAGTGGCCATCAAAACCACTGCATCTCAGTTTTAAGATTTCATTACCTCTTGTTCCCAAATGCCTTGAATAGGAGTTCCTGTCACGGCTCAGTGGTTAAGGAATCCGACTAGGAGCCATGAGGTTGCGGGTTCGATCCCTGGCCTTGCTCAGTGGGTTAAGGATCTGGCGTTGCCCTGAGCTGTGGTGTAGGTCACAGACGAGGCTCAGATCCCGCGTTGCTGTGGCTCTGGCATAGGCTGGTGGCTACAGCTCCGATTAGACCCCTAGCCTGGGAACCTCCATATGCCGTGGAAGCGGCCCTAGAAAAGGCAAAAAGACCAAAAAAAAGAAAAAAGAAAATCCAAATGCCTTGAATAAGGATGCAGAAAGATAAAGACACTGGATTTCTTAACCCAGGATACGAACTGCCCCACCCATGTCCTCAGGAAAGTGCTGGCATCAAGGAGACCAATAACTTAATGGGAACAAGAAAAGATGTAAGGAAGGAATCTGCCGCCTAAAGAATGACCTATACCCAGTGTGACCATATAATTTACTGTTCAAAACAGCATAATTTTGAAAATAAGTACTATTGAAAGTTATGGCAAGACAGGTATAAACCGAAATATGCAGCCATCCTATCTAAACCAGTCATAAAAATAATAGCGATGGAGTTTCCGTCATGGCGCAGTGGTTAACGAATCCAACTAGGAACCATGAGGTTGAGGGTTCGGTCCCCGCCCTTGCTCAGTGGGTTAACGATCCGGCGTTGCCGTGAGCTGTGGTGTAAGCCGCAGACGCAGCTCGGATCCCGAGTTGCTGTGGCTCTGGCGTAGGCCGGTGGCTACAGCTCCGATTCAACCCCTAGCTTGGGAACCTCCATATGCTTCGGGAGCGGCCCAAGAAATAGCAGCAACAACAACAACAACAACAACAACAAAAAATAATAATAGTGATAACTATCATTTGTTATTCATTCCTATTTGATCTGTATAACTCTAGTAAAAAAGTTATAGTCCCCATATTATAATGTAGAAACTAAAACTCAGTGAAGCTTCAGTTTAGTTTCATTTGCCCAAAACACTTGTTTTTTATCCACTATGGTACTTCCTTCTATACACACAAAGCATCTACTAGATATTTGTCTGATATTCAGGAATGACATGAAAAATACTTTATGTAGCAAAACCAAAGACAATTTCTAAAGGAGACCTCAGGAATTAATAAGCACACAGAGTGAGCTCAGTGATTTTTACCTCAGCATAGTGGATAGCCTTTTCTTCCATTTCTTTCCATGCTTTTAACATTTTTTCTGAGGCTGAAAAAAAAGTCTTGATCGGTTATCCCAGAAACAGCCAAAGCTTTAATTACTGATCTATCCATTTCCTTACCATTTCAACATCAAAAACAGAGTTATGGGTTGAACTGTCCCCCCAAAAGATAGGCTGAAGTTCTAACTCAGTACTTCAGAATGTGGCTTTATTTGGAAACAGGGTCACTGCAGACTCAATTAGCTAAATTAAGATGGACTCTTACCCAGTATGACTAGTGTCCTTATAAGAGGAGAAGAGACATAGACATATAAACAGAAACGTCCATTTGGCAAGAGGCAGAGATTCAAGAGCTATATAGCTGCAATTCAAGGAATGTGAAGGATTGCTGACAAACTGGGAAAAATCAAGAGAGGCTTCTTCTCCACAGGTTTCAGAGCGAGCATGGCCCTGCCAACACCTTGATTTTGTAATTTCAGCCTCTGAAACTATGAGATAAAAAACTTGTGTTTTAAGCCATCCATTTTATAGCAATTTGTTATGGCAATGGCAACCCTAGGAAACTAATACAGATAATATTCTCTTTTAAAAAAGGAAATATAAAAAGTAATACATGAACACAATTTTTTTTAAATCGAACACTATAAAGGGATATAAAAAGCCTCTCTCTTCCTCCTCTCCACCCTCTCCCTTCAGGGATCCCATTCTTAATCATTTATTACATAGAACACATATCCTTTTCTCACACAAATGGGACCATCTATAAATGTCTTTCCTTCTTTGCTTTTTTCCCCCAACTTAAAACATTGCTATTAAAGACCTAAGTGATCTTGTAATATCAGCAAACATAGGTCCACCTCCTTCATTTATTTATTATTTATTTACTTATTTACTTATTTATTTATTTTTACTTTTTAGGGCCACGCTCGCAGCATATGGAGGTTCCCAGGCTAGGGGTCGAATCGGAGCTATAGCTGCCGGCCTATACCAGAGCCACAGTAATGCAGGATCTGAGCTGAGTCTGCGACCTACACCACAGTTCATGGCAACACCAGATCCTTAACCCACTGAAGAAGGCCAACCTCATGGTTCTTAGTTGGATTTGTTTCTGCTATGCCACATGGGAACTTCCTCACTCTTTTTAAATAGTAGTATAAGATAGACAACTGACAAGACAAATCAAAGATAATTTGGTGGGATAATTATGATATTTTACAACCTATCAGAATGCCTATAATATACAAACAGAAATAAAACATCAATCATAGAACCAGTTAGTGGGTAAACTTATTTATCCAACTGGACCCTGCTGATCATTTACACATACCTTACTCAACGTAAGTATACAAATAAGATTTGTTTTCCAAAAAAAGGATTTGTTTCATGAAGGAAAACAAAAATGCTGAGGGTGACTCCTTTGGTTTATTATTTGAATTTTAATTCTGCTTTTCACACTGCCTTAGTACATCTGAAGGGAGATAAGCTTGGAGTGAAAAACCAAAAAATTAGTGGCTATGTACACAATAAAAAACAGTTGGACTCCACAATAGGTGCTTTAGGGAATAAAAAACAAAGAAAAACACCTAGAATTATTTGTGTTATTGTTTACAAAAAGGTAAGTAGTTTAAGACTTCTCAGGCTAAAAAGTAGCCCCAATACAGACTTTATATCTGTTTTTAAAATAAGGTGTGACAATGACAAATTCTTAAATCATTTCTGTATCTTCCTGGCTGAACAATTTTATTTAGTCCAATACCTTGGCAAAACACTTCTCGGCCTTTTGGCTAAGATGAAGTGCAATTCTTTGGTGGCGGTGGAAGAGGGAGTTGTTGCTCAACTAAAGGCTAAGAAAAAAAAAGAAGTAACATTCAAATCGAACATGGTTTATGATGATTTGAGATGTCGTGTCTTTTTCTAATGAATGAAAGTGAAACAACTGGCTATGAGGTAAGAAGGAAATAACAGCAGATAGCTTCAAGAGACTAGACACTTCCTTCAGATACATTACCCAACACTTACATATCCCATAAGTCATCTGCTCACTATATCTTTCCAAGTCAAGTTGAATGCTTTTGTGAAAAAACTCCAATTTCGCTTTCAATTGCTGAGATGCTGAGATCAAGGTGTTCTTCATTTTTGTCAAGTTAGCATTATATCTAAGAAGACTTAACCTAAACCATAGCAAGAAAAAAAAGATACCAGCATTTCAGAAATATTGGACAAAAATTTTAAAACTCAAATAGCCATAAGCCCAAAGTCTATGTTTCTATTATCAATCTACGAGAAACAGTTGATTTCTAGAATCTGGTCTCTAAAGACTTCCTGCCTATGATACTCTATGATAAAACAATTTTCTTACACTAGGGCTGTTCAGGAACAACTGTCAAGCTATTGCAACTGGGTAGTTTCAGACCACTGGTAAAAATTCTAGAAATCTGATCAGAATATTACATTTCAGGAGTTCCTTCTGTGGCAAAGTGGGTTAAGAATCCAAGTGCAGCAGTTCCCATTGTGGCTAAGCAGTGACGAACCCAACAAGTATCCATGAGGGTTCAATCCCTGGCCTCACTCAGTGGGTTAATGATTTAGCATTGCTGTAAGCTGTGGTGTAGGTTGCAGACACGGCTCAGACCGTGTTACTGTGGCCCCGGCCTAGGCTAGCAGTTGCACCAGCTCCGATTCAACCCCTGGCCTGGGAACTTCCATATGCTGAGGGTGCAGCCCTAAAAAGACAAAAGCAACAACAAAAAACAAAAACGAACAAAAAAAGAATCTGTATTGAGAGGCTTGGGTCAATGTGGAGGCATGGATTTGATCCCCTGCCTGGTGCAGTGAGTGAAAGGATCCAGTGTTGCTGCAGCTGTGGTGTAGGTCACAATTGCAGTTTGGATTCAATCCCTGGCCGTAGAACCTCCATATGCCATGGGTTCGGCCATTTAAAAAAAAAAAAAAGAATATTACATATCAAATTGGCCCAGTAATAAAGTATTATATGAGATACGGACTACTGAAAACTGGCAAGGTTAATTCATGAGTATTAATGCACATGACACTGTGCCTATAAACAGCAGAATCCACTTACATTGCTGCTCTCTGTCCCTGAAAGAGCCTGCTATAGTCTTCTTTTAGCCCAGACACATAGTGTACTGCTTCGGCCCATACTTTACGCAGTTGTATAATTGGAAGCTGTATTTTGCTGTCCTGTACTGTATGTAAGAGGATGGGGAAAAGGAAAGGGGAGTCATTTTTTAAGATTAAAATCTTAGAATTCACTAATTATTCTTTGTGATTTCCTGACCATACAAATAGCATTCCCATAGATGTTAACTGATGCTAGAAAGATCACTTCTTACTGCTACATTCAGTCAATGTACATTTACTGATTGCCTGCAATACACGAGCCCTGCTCCAGTTACAAGGGAAATAAAAATGAAGGCATAATCACTAAATAATCACAAAGCTTACAATTATTCCTGTATCTGTCTTTTTTTCTTGCTTCTCTCCAACCTGGAATATTCTTTTTTCTCTCCATTAATCCAAATTCTCTATTTCTTTGAAGTTCTAAATCAAGCCCCACATCCTCCACAATCTGTCATGGTCTTCCCAGCTTTTGAATAACAAATTTCATCTCCCAGACTACAAATCAAGCTTCAGGAAAACATACAGGGTAAATAACATTTTAATAAAATATGTTTTCTTCAATGTAAGACTTACAAAATTATATATCTATAATTATCTCTTGCCTTTTCTTTGGCAAAGGGAATGCTTCTTTCTAAAACCATGGCAGGAGTTCCCGCTGTGGCTCAGCAGGATAAGAATCCATCTAGCATCCATGAGGATGCAGGTTCGATCCCTGGCCTTGCTCAGTGGGTTAGTGATCGGGTGATGCCGAGAAATGTGTAGGTCATAGACGTAGCTTGGATCTGGTGTTGCTGTGGCTGTGGCGTTGACCAAAGCTGTAGCTCCGAATGGACCCCTAACCTGGGAACTTCTATATGCCTCAGGTGCAACCCTAAAAAAATAAATAAATAAAGTGAAATAAAATCATGGAAGGTATGTATTAAGTTCAATGAAATTCCATTTTAACAGTATAAAATTCTCCAAGATTGAAGAGATTCATCTCATACTTTAAGGTGGCAATTATATCTCTGTTAAGTCTTTTCCAATGTAGGGAGTTCCTGTCATGGCTCAGTGGAAATGAATCTGACTAGTGTCCATGAGGATGCAGGTTCAAACCCTGGCCTCGCCCAGTGGGTTAAGGATCCAGTGTTGCCATGAGCTATGGTGTAGGTCACAGATGTGGCTCAGATCTGACATTGCTGTGGCCGTGGTGTAGGCCAGTAGCTACAGCTCTGATTCAATCCCTAGCCTGGGAATCTCCATATGCCATGAGTGCAGCCTAAAAAGACAAAAAAAAAAATCTTTTCCAATGTAAATCTTCACTACACTAGGTTCCATATTGAGAAAACACATTATCTGAAGCAGGCTTCAAAAAAATGAACCTGCGTGTCTATAAAAATCTTTGCCTCTCCTATTAATAATTAACAGCCTCAATTAACTTTTCTTCTATTCTTATACAGCCTCACTTACTCCTGAGGCTTCCTGTAATACACCAAGCAAAACAAACCAAAAAAACCCCACACACTTTAAAAAAAAAAAAGAATCTGGAGGAGGAAAACCTGATCAAAGGGGGGAAAAAAAAAACCCAAAAAACATTCTTTAAAAAATAAAGTCTGAGGAGTTCCTGTCATGGCGCAGTGGAAACGAATCTGACTAGGAAGTTTGAGATTGCAGGTTCGATCCCTAGCCTCGCTCAGTGGGTTAAGGATCTGGTGCTGCTATAGGCCAGCAGCTGTAGCTGTGATTAGACCCCTAGCCTGGGAACCTCCATTAAAAAAAAAAAAAATGTCTGAAAGGTCCCAGAAAGCTACCCTAATAGCAAGAGGCATACCAAGTATCTAGATCTTGGCTTCTAACACCATTCTCTTTTTTCTTTTTGGCTGCCCCAAGGCATATGGAGTTCCCAGGCCAGTGATCAGACCCAAGCCACAGCTGCAGCAATGCCAGATCTTTTAACCCACTGTGCCAGGCCAGGGATAGATTGAACCTGTGTCCTTGGCATTGCAGAGACACCAAGGATCTTGTTGTGACACAGTGGGAACTCCTCTAATACTATTCTTAAAGGAACTAGGGCTCCTTGGAGAATGTCTGATTCTAGGACCATTCAAGATGGGCCTGGAGTAGCATGTGGTGCCAGAAAGTAAAGAAGTGCTTAAAAAAACAAAAACAAGTAACTCTCATTGATGGGGCAAATAAAGACACACAAAAAGCCTGTGCTGAAAGAGCTCCTAATATAAGCTGCAACAATTTGAACAAAAAAAATAAACTAGTATTAGACCATAATCCATATTATAAAATAATCCATGAATTCAAATTGATATAATAAATGATTGAACAAATTAATAAATGGGAAAGAAGATATAAATCTTGCGTGCAGAAAAATTCCAAATAAATTATGTAACTATTCTACCCTAAAGGATGGGGAGCATAACTCCAACTCCTTAAGTGTGAGTTTTTGTATACAGTGATTTCCTTCCACAGGTTACAGTATGGAAAGAGGGGGAAAGGACTAAACTTTACACTGGAGAAATCTTATAAACACCACTTTAGCCCAGTGAGCAAGGTCATCACCAGTAGCCAATAATTATGTTGACATTATGTATCTTTTATATAACATGATAAAAATGGCACTTGACTTCTGTGATCTTTCTCTCAAAAGCCCACTAGCCCAGCCTAATCGTGAGAAAAAAAATCATGTAAATTGCAACAGAGGAGGATTCTACAAAATATCTGACCAGTACTTTTTTTTTTCCACACCCATAGCTTATGGAAGTTCTGAGGCCAGCTGCAACCTATGCCACAGCTGCAGCAATGTCAGATCCTTAACTCATTGCTCTTGGCCTGGAATTGAACTGTACCTCCACAGTAACATGAGTCACTACAAAGACAATGCCAGATCCTTAAACCAGTGCCACCGCAGGAACTCCCTGATCAGTACTTTCAAAGTCATCAAAAACAAGGAAAATCTGAGGAACTACTACAACCTAAGGAGACAGGACAACTAAATGTAATGTGGTGTCTTGCATAGGATTCTGGAATAGAAAAAGGACAAGAGATAAAAACAAAGGAAATCTAAATAAAGCATGAACTTTAGTCAATAATAATATATTGGTTCATTAACTGTAACAACAATATCATACTAATGAAGTTACCATCATGGCTCAGTGGAAACGAATCAGACTAGGATCCATGAGAACTCAGGTTTGATACCTGACCTCACTCAGTGGATTAAGGATCCGGAGTTGCTGGGGCTGTGGTGTAGGCCGGCAGCTATAGCTCCAATTTGACCCCTAGTCTGTGAACTTCCATATGCCACAGGTGCAGCCCTAAAAAGACAAAAAAAAAAAAAAAAAAAATTCCAGAGTTCCCATCATGGCTCAGTGGTTAGCAAATCCGACTAGGAACCATGAGGTTTCGGGTTCCATCCCTGGCCTTGCTCAGGGGGTTAAGGATCCGGTGTTGCCCTGAACTGTGGTGTAGGTCACAGACGTGGTTCAGATCCCACGTTGCTGTGGCTCTGGCATAGACTGGCAGCTACAGCTTCAATTGGACCCCTAGCCTGGGAACCTCCATATGCCGCCAGTGTGGCCCTAAAAGACAAAAAGACAAAAAACTTAAATTAAAAAAAATAAAAACTAATGAAAAGGAAAGATTACATAATTTTAGCTCTTAAGCCTAATTTTGTTCTTAATTTTACATTTTTGTGCTTGTTTTTAATTTTGGGTAGATAGAAATTAATCACTTAACTTCTTCAAAAGAACATAATTCTCTTAGGATGAATGAAATCATTTAAATGCTAAGCAGTATTCACAAGATAAAATGAAGTATTTGAATACGCTTAAATAGTGAAGGACCAACTAAAAAGTGGGCTTAACTAATAGTGGAGATTCATTGTTTTATATGTGAGAGCCCTATCCACAGGAAAGTAAGTCTTCTCCCAAATGAGCGATCTGGTGGTCATTTTTTATTTATATTTTTTGTCTTTTTAGGGCCACACCTGTGCCATTTGGAGGTTCCCAGGCTAGGGGTCAAATTGGAGCTACAGCTGCCAGCCTACAAACACAGCCACAGCAATGCCAGATTTGAGCCTCATCTGCGACCTACACATCAGCTCATGGTAATGCCAGATCCTTAACCCACTGAGCAAGGCCAGGGATCGAACCTGCGCCCTCAAGGATCCTAGTCAGATTCATTTCTGCTGAGCCAGAACTCTGATCTGGTGGTAATTTAAATCTACCTTTTCACCTTCCAAACCATGCAAACCCATCTTCCACCATATGTAGAACCTTGAAGTATGAGATACAGAACAGAAACACCTAAAGACCCTTTCTACTCATCATATTGAGTCAAAATTTTATTATTTCAGATTTAAAGCTCAGTCAGAAATGGACTATACTTACCAATATAATTTACGCAGTCAGATAAGCTTCTGGAAGCAAATGGTCCTTCATATACAGTCTTACTCTTATCAAACAAATAAACCATATAGCTATCACAGCCCCTCTGCAAAAAGAAACAAACAATTAAAAAAAAAAATCCCTGAAAATCCTAGGCTGGTACCTAAGCACTGGATTTCCTACTCTGAAATGCAAATAATGAAGTAAATTTCATTAGCATATATCTCAGATTTAAGGTCTAAATTGTTGTTTAGAAAAAAAAAATAACTATAGTGTGGGAGTTCCCACTGCAGCGCAGTGGAAACGCATCTGACTAGGAACCATGAGGTTGCGGGTTCAATCCCTGGCCTTGCTCAGTGGGTTAAGGATATGGCGTTGCTGTGAACTGCGGTGTTGGGTCACACGCGAGGCTCGGATCTGGCATTGCTGTGGCTGTGGTGCTGGCCGGCAACTACAGCTCCAATTCGACCCCTATTCTGGGAACCTCCACATGCTGTGGGTGCAGCCCTTAAAAAAAAAAAGAAAAGAAAAACTATAGTGTGGACTAAAGTGAAACAATCACTAGACCCAAAAGGACAAAAGCAAAAAGTCATATATTCATATAATGGGAATACTATTCAGTAATCAAAAGGAATAAAGTACTGATATATACTATGACATGAATGAATCTAAAAAACATAATGGTAAGTGAAAGAAGTCAGTCGCAAGAGATTATAGATTATATGGTTCCATTTATATGAAATGTTCAGAAACGGTAAATCTATAAAGGTGGAATAATAGATTAGTGGTCTGGAGTTCCTGTCGTGGCTCAGTGGTTAACGAATCTGACTAGGAACCATGAGGTTGTGTGTTCGATCCCTGGCCTTGCTCAGTGGGTTAAGGATCCGGCGTTGCCGTGAGCTATGATGTAGGTCGCAGATGCGGTTCAGATCCTGCGTTGCTGTGGCTCTGGTGTAGGCCAGTGGCTACAGCTCCGAGTAGACCCCTAGCCTGGGAACCTCCATATGGCATGGGTGCAGCCCTAGAAAAAGACAAATAAATAAATAAATAAATAAATAAATAAATAAGTGGTCTTCTGGGGTAGATGTTAACAGGTAATGAACATGAAGGATCTTACTGAGATGGAAATGTTTTAAAACTGACTTATGGTAATGGCTGTGCAATAAGGGTAGTTTGCTTAAAAAAAAAAAAAAAGGTCACTGAATTGTACACTTGAAATGCATACATTGGAGTTCCTGTTGTGGCTCAGTGGTAACAAACCTGACTAGCATCCATGATGATGCGGGTTTGATCCCTGGCCCCACTCAGTGGGTTAAAGATCCGGTGTTGCCATGAGCTGTGGTGCAGGTCACAGACGCAGCTCAGATCCTGCCATTGCTGTGGCGCAGGCCAGCAGCTGCAGCTCCAATTTGACCCCTAACCTGGGAACTTCCATAATTCCCACAGGTGAGGCCCTAAAAAAAAAAAAAAAAGCATAAATTACATGATATATAAAATATGCTTCAATAAAGTCAAAAAAAGAAAAAAATGAAAGAGTCATGACCACCATCACATTTTAATCATCCATCTACCCTTGGCAGGATCTATGAGACCACTGATCTAATTTCAAGGTTCTAAGCTTCAGTATAAAAAGGGGAAAAAAACAGGCGGAGAAAACTGGCACCAAAGAGAAAGGCATGTACAGTTCAAAGTAACAAATGTTTCACTTCTACCTTTACACCCTGCAAAGCAATAAGAATGATGAGTAGGAAGAACCTAAAAGGAGAATTCTAGGATGTATACCATCCCCCAAAGGATTCCAAGTATACATCAAAAATACAGAGCATGCAATCCCTCTATGCAAACATATTTCTTATGCTCTAGGTATATTGAAATTGTCTTACGACTCCATCCAAAACACATTGAGAGGCTGGTTTCCGAGGATCAAGAGAAATTCCCATCTCTGAAAGAAGCTCTTGAGAACCAGTATTTATTCCAGTTTCACGCTCAATACGAGACTGCAGTGAATGAAGACTTTCATCAGGTGGTAACAGAAAAGAAATTATCTTTGCAGAAGTCATATTTAGGATGTGTACTATCTGTTTAAGAAAAAAGAGGAATAATTATTGGTCATTTGCTACATAAAAGATTTCAGTGCTAGACACAAAGGGAAATATAAGCAAAAGGCATTATCTCTGCATTAAACAAGGTTCAATCATTTTCCAAAGTGAGATCTCTAATTATAAAATGACAATCTGAAAACTGAAGAGTACAGTTTACTTTCTACAACAGATTTTAGTTCCAAGGAATAAAGTTTCAATGTTCTAGGGATGTACAAAATAAAAAAATTAAAACCCCAATCTTAAAAGCCAACACTTAAAAATAAAGACAACACCTATTTTGAGAAATATTATCACTAACCTAGAAAGAAGTATTCCCATTTATGAAGTACCTAACAGATGCTATCCACAAGTTAAGTGATCCACATAACATCCCATTAATTACATCTTTTAATTTCTATTTTGGCAGAGAGAAACCAGAGCTCTAGAACTTCTCACCTAAAGCCCCACTGAAAGCAGCCTGATAAGCAAAGTATTGTGAGAGAATTAGGTATGGCTTGACCCAGGTAACCAAGGACAGCCACAGAGTTAGAGGTCAGTCTTTTGAACACAGCATAATTTTTTGGCCACATCCATGACATGGAGAAGTTCCTGGGCTAGGAATCAAACCTGAGCCACAGCAGTGATCCAAGCCACAGCAATGACAACACCAGATCCCTAACTGCTAAGCCACCAAGGAATTCCCAAACACAACATAAAAAGTTTTTAAATCCTTTTCCTTTCACTGTCCTTAGATAAGCCATACAAAATTAATACCCATGTTTCCCAATGCCTTACGTTGACTAGTGCATGCAAATGATTAAAATTATCTCTGCTAGAAATGTTTATTACAGAGGTAAAGCATTAACGTTCCTTTAACATATAATGACCTTCTAAGTTTGAAACACATAGGGGTAAGAGAAGGAATTCTTTCAAACTGACGTGGATTACAATACAAGCATACCAGCTAAGACCTTCCACTCCTTCCCAGCCAAGGCAGATTTCACACTGTGACAGTGGCCACAAAGAGCAACAGCAGAAACTTAGTATGAAAATCCCAATGTGGACATTTACTTTACACAGAGCACATTTCAACAAGGCTAAGTGATCATAGCATCTCATTACCTAAGCTGAGCAGAAGTGAGCAAAAGAAAGGGAGAAGAAATACGACCTAAATTAATCCTTTTGTTCACTCAAGTATTTGACAGAACCTACTATGGTACACACTATTAAGTGTGTTGTGCTAGCAGTGGATATGCAAATTGAGCAACTTAATGATCTTTGCCCTCCAAAGGATAATAGTTAAATAAAAGATATTAATAAACATTAAAAGAACTAAAATACAAGGCAAAATGCAATAGGTACTGTAATGATATAAAGTATTGTGCAGATTCCAAAGGAGATCATTTGGTGAGAGAAAAGGGGGGCTTTATAGAGGAGGCACTATTCGAGCTAAGCTTTGAAAAGGAAGAATGATTAGCACAAGAAAAGACTAAAAAAAGAAAGGTTCTTCTAGGCAGAAAACAAGGTAGGCAAAGGAAGTAGAAAGGGATGAGCATAATCAGAGAATATAAATTTTTCAGTTCAACTGTACCTAAAATGATGCCCCCTTGGGGTATAATAGGAGGTAAGACTGGAAGCGTAGGATGAAATAAGACCAAGATAGGTTCTAAACACCAATGTAAGGGTTTGGAATTTATTCAATAGGCAAAAAGGAACGATGGAAAGCTTTCTAAATTGAAAACCTGACAAGTTCAGAATTGCTCAAACATTCAAAAGATAAATCTCACAGGAGTTCCTGTCACGGCTCAGTGGTTAACGAATCCGACTAGGAACCATGAGGTTGCGGGTTCGATCCCTGGCCTTGCTCAGTGGTTAAGGATCTGGCGCTGCCGTGAGCTGTGGTGTAGGTTGCAGACGCGGCTTGGATCCTGAATGCTGTGGCTCTGGTGTAGGCCGGCAGCTACAGCGTGGATTAGACCCCCTAGCCTGGGAACCTCCATATGCCATGGGTATGGCCCTAGAGAAAGACAAAAAAAATAAATAAATCTCACAAAATAACTGAATAGGTAGATTGAAGAAGAAGGAATGGTTAGAAAGCCAGTTTCCAATCTCAGTAACTAGAAAGGCGGTAGCGCAAGTAAGAGGTACAAGAAAAGCTGTAGAAGCAGTTAATGGAGCAAATGTTCTCAGTTTTCTATGAATTACATCCTGGGTGCCAGTGGGACCAGTAAGTATAGTTATAAATATTCTGCAGAGCTGTGCAAAGATAAATTTGGGAGTTACACACATTCAGTTTATCGTTAAAGTTATACAACTGAAAAGACTGCCAAAGAAAAGGAAGAAAAGTAATACAGCAACAGAGAAAGACAAAGAGAGACTCATAGGATCTAATTATACTTAAAGGCAAGAAAGAGGAGGCAGAGAAGGAATAATTAAATACTTCTGTTTCACCATTATCTTCTGTGACAAGTTCAGTATATTTTTTCAACTTTTTCACCTTTAAAGTTTTTCATAATAAATAGTTGGAAAAATAAGCAACAGACTCTCTAAACTTTTTTTAAGGGTAAGAAATATTTCAGTAATTGTTTCACTGATTTCTTCTTCTTTTTTGCTTTTTAGGGCTGAACCCACAGCATATAGAAGTTCCCAGGTTAGGGGTGGAATTGGAGCTGTAGCTGCTAGCCTATACCACAGTCACAGCAATGTAGACTCCAAGCTGCATCTGTGACCTACACCAGAGCTCACTACAATGCTGGATCCTTAACCTACTGAGCAAGGCCAGGGATCGAACCCGCATCCTCATGGATAACAGTCAGGTTTGTTACCACTGAGCCATCACAGGAACTCCTACTGATTTTATCTTTAAATGAAAATAAAACAGATGCCATTCCCTCCTTGAATATAATAAACACCTTAGAACATTCCCCTATAATAACACGAACCTCTTTTGCAGTTCATACTTATGTGTTCACAACATCCCCTGCCTCTAACTCTTTCCCTCTGCCCATTCTCCAGAAACACTTTCTTACTCTTCAAAATTCAGTCCTATTATCCTGTCTGGGAAGCATCCCTAAACTACTATGAACAGGACCCTACACATATCTTATTCTGTACAACCTCACAATAATATTGATCCTTTAAAGCAAATATTAATGTACCTGAGCTATAAATAAACAATTTTTTTTCGGTCCAGATTCACAGATATGCAAATAGTGTTGCTACAAACAAAAGTCTATAGATCACGAAACACATGAGGACTCTTTCCCCATGCTCACAGACCTCTTCCAAGTAAAAATGATGCTATGATTACCATGACAAGTCTGAAAAGAAAATGAGATAAAGACCAGAATTTGGAGTTCCCTGGTGGTTCAGTGGGTTAAGGATGTAGCTTTGACACTGCTGTGGCACAGGTGTGATCCCTGGCCTGAGAATTTCTGTATGCCATAGGCGCAGCTCCCACCCCAAAAAAAACCAAAAAACAAACCAAAATTTTTGAAGACAACAAAGAACTAAAAAGTGTCACCAAGTCCTTCTCGCCTAACATGTTGAGGGATAATTTATTCCTTGGCACAGTAGAAGAGAACCAAATCAAGAAGCCAGATATCTTTCCAATGTTAGCCAAGAACAGCATCTACATGGCCTCAAGTTTCTATTTAATAAAATATATTAAGATCAGAGTAAAACCTTTTATGACTACTCTTTCTCATTTCAATTTTAGAAAGCTATCTACTACAAGCAATCAACAAATATGAAAAGACCATAGATGGGAGTTATTTCTGTGTATCCAGCATAATAGAATCTCTCATTTATATCGGTGCATATTTACTGAGAACCTGGTACATGTCCTGCTTTGTACAGAATGGCAGATTGGGGATGATGTGGTGGTAAGGTAGGTGACTGTTAATAAAAGTAGTAAAAACAACCCCAGCCATTGAAGAAGGCAACCTATATAGAGAGGCATGAGTGGAAGATCAGAGACAATTAGAGAATAGAGTAAATACAATTAAATGACAAACTGAGGTAGAGACCATTCAAAGTAAAGGGGAATTGAATCTGTGCCAGTGTAAGTCAGGAGACAGAGATAGAGATCCATCTGGACAGGACAGCATCTGTCAAAAATGGACTGATAGTTGATGGCATAAGGAGCAGCGACAAGCTGGTTCTAAGTAAAGTAAAGGGTAAGAGAAATGAAACAAGAACTTGGTTGGGGTGGACGTGAATTAAGAAAGCCCCTAAAAGCCAAGCAGATCAGTTTAGACTTGACTTGGTAGGCAAGAAAGAACTGTTAGTTTCTTGCACATAGAATAAAAAAACATTTTCGGAAGATGAGATAGGCAGTTCATAATGCATGGACTATAGTCCAGGATGGAAAGGAAGTACAGAGTCATGAAAGCCAGGTACCAACCTTCCTCATCGAACCAAATCCAGTATGAGTAGACCTAAATGAATGAGGTGATGGTACCAATATGAGGAAGGGGAAAATCCAAAAGATGCTTCAAAGGAGTAATCAATAAGACCACTCAGAAATAAAACTGAGAAGGCTTACTAAGACATAAAAATGCATCCTCTCTAAGAATATCATTTTCTTTTTCAAATAAGCATCAGGAAAAGATCATTAAAATATATTTATGCTCATTTTCCAAATAGATTTAACTTCAATGCACATCTTATGAAGGAGAATTCATTTAAACTAACCTTCAAATTCAGAATGTGATCCATTAATATAAAACATTTTGGCTGCTTCAAAGTGAGATCAATAGGTCCTCCTCTCTGCTGAGGATCCCAGTTCAGCATCAACTGTAGCCAGTTTTCCATGGGTTCTACTATTAAACTAGAAAACACACGAAAACAAGATAAAAATCATGTTCCAATTTTCCCTTTGTTTTGTAAAAAAGGTAGTTTTATAGGTTGTCCATTTCCTTTGTCTTTATTTGTACCATTTTGTATCTTACTTTCAAATAATTCACGAAAAAGTAGGTGACAAATTTTTTCCTTCAAAAACAACCCAAAACAGGAGTTCCCGTCATAGCTCAGTGGTTAAGGAATCCGACTAGGAACCATGAGGTTGCGGGTTTGATCCCTAGCCTTGTTCAGTGGGTTAAGGATCAGGCATGGCTATGAGCTGTGATGTAGGTTGCAGACGCAGCTCAGATCCCCAGCTGCTGTGGCTGTGGTTGTGGCATAGGCCGGCAGCTACAGCTCGGATTAGACCCCTAGCCTGGGAACCTCGATATGCTGCAGGTGTGGCCCTAGAAAAGGCAAAAAGACAAAAAAAAAAGACCAAAAAAAAAAGACAAAAAAACCCACAACAAATGTATCCAAGTTAATTACTGGCAACCCCAATAAGTGAGTCCAGTTTCATTCCCTAAGGAATCTATTTACTACAGTATCTAAGAGTCTTCTTAGCACCTAAGCCAATTAGTTGAATGGCAATTATGTTTCCACTAGACCTAGCTGTCCAATATGGTAGCTACTCATTATAAGTGGCTATATGCATTTACACTTCAGTTAATTAAATTTAAAAAAAAAAGAGAGAGTTCTCATGGCGGAGCAGTGGAAACAAATCCAACTAATATCCATGAGGATGCAGGTTCGATCCCTGGCCTCTCTCAGTGGGTTAAGGATCTGGCGTTGCCATGAGCTGTGGTGTAGGTTGCAAAAGCGGCTCAGATCTAGCACTGCTGTGGAGTAGGCCAGCAACTACAGCTCCAATTCGACCCCTAGCCTGGGAACCTCCATATGATACAGGTTCGGCCCTAAAAAGACGAAAAAATTAATTAATTAATTAATTTAAAATTCAGTTCTTCAGTCACACTACCCACCTCAAGTGCTCAGATAGACTCATGTGTCAGCATAAATATAAAAGGTTTCCATCATCAAAGAATGTTTCTCTAGATAATGCTGCTCAAAACAGACAACTCTAATGTTCTTTTACAGCCCTAAAGAAACTGAGACAACTTCCTTAACTAAAATATACATACCTACAAAGGCTATTTGGTTGAGGTAAATGGCTACTAAATCGAACTTCGCCCGTCATCTCTTCACATGCAAATATACACTTTGGATCCTTCTTCTTAATCTTCTCATGCCTAAAAAACAAAAGCTACCTCAGTTGACAACCCCATTCTCATAAATACTAAGAATTTTTGCCATTTAATTTTATTCAATTATGTGTTTAGAAGGCAATTATACCATTTTAAAAAAGAGGGGGAAGGGGGAAGGAGGCAACTGAAAATTTCCATTCCCATTAAGCATACCAAAGTTCTCTTCCATCTCTTACCAGGTAAATGGCTGCAGATGATGCAAAAAAGGCCTATACCCAGCAATACATTCAAACACCATAGTCCCAAAGCTCCAATAGTCAACAGTGGCTGTGTAAGGCTTATTCTCAAAGAGCTCAGGGGCCTTAAAAAGAAAAAATGCTTTAAAGCATCAATATTATAATGCATCAATATTATAAAAACTACTTGATTTCTGAACTATTATATTCATAACCTTCTAATACAAGGACAAGAATTTTGTACACTTAAATTCAAAGAAACAATACATATCTTACCAGATATTGCAATGTTCCTACAAAAGACGTGCACAGACTTCCTTGATCAACATCTTTGGCATATCCCAAATCAATTATTTTATGCAAAATCTGCAAAACAGTAAGTATGAAAAGGTTGAGAAATGTGAAAGGAACGGCAGCAATGTCCTTATAAGGCTCTGGAGAGGGTGGTGGTAAAGAGCTTAGGCTCTAGAATAATACAAACATGTTTCAAGCCTAAGATCCACCACTTAAAAAGCCATATGATCTCAATCAAGTTACTTTCCTATTTAATAGTATTATTAACAATCCCTACTTCGGGGAGTTCCCATCGTGGCGCAGTGGTTAAGGAATCTGACTAGGAACCATGAGGTTGAGGGTTTGATCCCTGGCCTTGCTCAGTGGGTTAAGGATCCGGCGTTGCCGTGAGCTGTGGTATAGGTTGCAGACGAGGCTCGGATCCCGCATTGCTGTGGCTCTGGTGTAAGCCGGCGGCTACAGCTCCAACTGGACCTCTAGCCTGGGAACCTCCATATGCTGCGGGTGCAGCCCTAAAAAAAAAAAATCCCTACTTCACAGACTTGCTACTGGGATTCAATGAGTAGTGAAAGAAAATACTTTAATAAATGTCTCACTATAAAATATGGTAAAAACTAAATATAGATTGGCTATTGATTTTTATTTTTTTGCTTTTTAGGGCTGCACCTGAGGCATATATAAATTCACTGGCTAGGGGTCAAATCGGAGCTGAGCTGCCGGCCTTCTCCACAGCTACAGCAATGCCAGATCCTTCAACCCACTAAGTGAGGTCAGGGATCAAACCCATATCCTCATGGATACTAGTCGGGTTCACAACCTGCTGAGCCACAATGGGAACTGGGCTATTAATTTTTATTTTGCTATATTCAGAATAAGCTTGATCTATTAAACTGGAAAGCAAAAGGGTGACTTCCAAATTTGAAAAAGCATCACACCACCTTAGATCAATGTGAGTTAGATAGGTATCTAACTTCAAGAATATCCTGAAGCAAATAGCTGGTGTGAAGCCTACACAAAGGGTTCCTAAGAGAAGAAGCACTATTGAGGTTTCATCACCTCCCAGAATATTTCAGCATGAAAATACTTCGAAGAATTCTTAGGTTGTGGCTTTTCTCTCACTTCCTCCCTCCCTCCTTTCCTTCCTTCTTCCCTCCTTCCCACCCCATCTCTCTCTCTTTCTTCTTTCTGTTACTTAAATTTCATCCAGTCCCTGATTCTCATATTGCTTAAACATTATTTGAAAAAATAAAATGTCAACAGCCTTGGTGCTTGGTATGGTGAATAAGTTCTCCTTATTGCAGAACATTTTAATTTCATTAAAACTTTTTTTGGGAGTTCCCGTCGTGGCGCAGTGGTTAACAAATCCAACTAGGAACCATGAGGTTGCGGGTTCGATCCCTGGCCTTGCTCAGTGGGTTAAGGATCCAGCGTTGCCGTGAGCTGTGGTGTGGGTCGCAGACACGGCTCAGATCCCGCATTGCTATGGCTCTGGTGTAGGCTGGTGGCTACAGCTCTGATTAGACCCCTAGCCTGGGAACCTCCATATGCCACAGGAGCGGCTGAACAAAAGGCAAAAAGACAAAAAACAAACAAACAAAAAACAAAACAAAAAACACAAAAAACCTTTTTTGGAAATTAAATACATAATCATTAAAAAAAAAAAAAGGTTTCATCACCTCCAACTGATCACTAGCTTCCCTAAAGAAAACCACGCAATCCAACTCAAGGTTAGGATACTTGGCTGTATGTCTTTATTACTGGAATAGAATCTGGGCATCAGAAGCAAAACTGCTCAAATTACTCTGATAAAAATAAGTATTTCAGGAATCAAGTCACAATTTCCGATTCTTCTCCAGATGACTCTTAGGAATCTGAGAAATCAAGGTTTTGAATTTTAATATAGAATTTAGGACTTCTGGAGTTCCCGTTGTGGCGCAGTGGTTAACGAATCCAACTAGGAACCATGAGGTTGTGGGTTCGATCCCTGGCCTTGCTCAGTGGGTTGAGGATCCGGCATTGCCGTGAGCTGTGGTGTAGGTTGCAGACGCGGCTCGGATCCCACGTTGCTGTGGCTATGGCGTAGACCAACCGCCACAGCTCCAATTTGACCCCTAGCCTGGGAACGTCCATATGCCGCGGGAGCGGCCCTAAGAAAGGTTAAAAAAAAAAAAAAGAATTTAGGACTTCCGAAGAGAAGATTAAATTTTGTTTTGTTTTTCTTAAATAAGAAACATACTTAAGTAAACATTTTTTTCTTAAAGCAGACCAAGGACATGTATGTTTTCTGGATGTGTTCATAAGGATTAACTAATTACTTACTGCTTACCATCTCTGCTAGATACTGTGCTGGAAAAAAAAGAAGTGAACAGTAGTAGTTCCTTCTCTAATGGAGCTTCTATGTTAGTGGAGGAGACAAACAATGAAACACAAAAAGACAGTTCAGTGCAGTAAGGGGCTGGGATAGAAAAGAGGGCTATAGAAGGCACTGAACTACATCATGGAGATTCTATTCAATTGGTACAGAACATTTCTTCAGGTTTTACCTACCTTTCCACCAACATCCTGAAGAACTATGTTTTCAGGTTTTAGATCACGATGTATAATTTTATTTTCATGCAAATATCGAATCCCAGATCCTAAATAAAGTTTAAAATGTATTTTGAGGTAATTAAAAAAAAAAAAAACGGAATTAAAAAGGAATTCATCTCAAAAATAACAAAAAAAAGAAAGAAAAAAAGAATTCATCTCACATTTTATACAGATCTGCTCTGATGCTCCAATTAATATGGATCATCATAACTACATGATTAATGATATTATAGAAACTCAGATTCTCAGATTTTCTTCACAGAAAATCCAGTAACATTAAACAAATATTTCTGCAAATAATATATGCTCACTTAACTTATGAAAATTAATATTTTTTATAAAAAGAAATGGAACAAGCAATTGAGAAAATTCCTATATTTATCATTGTAGCTTTTCCCTCCAACCTAAATCAACCTCTTCAATTAGACTTTGGCTTCCATAACCTAAGAAAAGAAGCAAAATCAAAATATATAGGGAAACATAGTCTTGACTTTTGAGCTTTCTCCAAGGGTCTTATGTTCTTGCAATTTTAGGAATCTTTCAGGAGTAATTCTGATTAGAGATTTCAGGAGTTTCTGCTGAGGCACAATAGGTTAAGGATCTGGCATTGTTTCTGTGGCAGTGCAGGTTTGATCCCTGGCCCACCATTGTGGGTTAAGGATCCAGTGTTCCCGCAGCTGTGGCTCGAAGTCAATCTATGGCCCAGTAACTTACAGGTGTGGACATAGCAAAAATTTAAAAAGAGAGATTTCACCCTATGAGAACCTACACCTATGAGAAGCAATGCCACTGGCAAATAAAGTTGCTATATTAATTAGGGAGGGAAGGGGAGTACAACAAAATAAGGTCACTCACACCATTTTTCCCCCAGCAATTGGAATATCTTTTAATCAAACAGATGCCTAGCCAAAAACAAAAAATAAAAAACAAGGAATTCCTGCTGTGGCACAGTGGGTTAATGATTTGGCTTGTCTATTTGGCAGCAACGGTTCAATCCCTGGCCCAGAGCAGTGGGTTAAGGATCCTGTGTTGCCACAGCTGTGGTAAAGGTTGCAGCTATGGCTTGGATTTGATCCCTTGCCTGGGAACTTCCGCATGCTGTGGGTGTGGCAGAAAAAGACAAAAATCATTTTTTAACAAATTAAAAAATTAAAAACAAAAACCATTACAGTTTTAACTTAGCGACAAAGCAATAGCTAGAGTTCCCACTGTGGCTCAGCAGATTAAGAATCTGACTAGAATCATGAAGATGTGGGTTTGATCCCCGGCCTCACTCAGTGGGTTAAGGATCTGGTGTTGTTGCAAGGTGCGGTGTAGTTCATAGACGTAGCTTGGACCCCCACATTGCTATGGCTGTGGTGTAGGCCAGCAGCAGCAGCTCTGATTGGACCCCAGCCTAGGAACTTCCATATACCAAAGATACAATCCTCAATTAAAAACAAAACCAAACAGTAATAGTTAAATTCTTCTGATAATTTCTTACAGATAAAAAAATTCTTATAGATAAAAATTTCTTATAGTTAAAAATCTACGCTTTGTATATAGTACACCCACAATTCTATTTAAATTCCCAAGTAGTATTCAGAATCTTTTACAGATCAAAGAGGTATTAAAATGATGGTATTTTCATATTTATTACATACCTATATCGCTCAGTAAAGAAAGTATCTGGCTTTCTTTAAGTCCACAGCAATTTTCTGGTTTGTTGAGTAGCTAAAGAAAGAAAAAGCCTAAAAATGTATATTGCCAATATTGCTGGGCAGTAAAAGTGACACATTGATCATTAATCATTATACTCAGAGTATACTCAAGAAAACAAAACATGATTAAGAAAATATAAGAGGGGACAAATTACCAAATCCACACGAGGACATGTACATTTCATGACAAGGCTTATACAAGTAAAAATAAAGGGGGAAAGAATTTGATATTCAAGAAGGTTGAAAAATCTCACATAAATCTATAGTAGATTTAAAATGAGATGGGGGAGTTCCTGTCATGGCGCAGTGGTTAACAACTCCAACTAGGAACCATCCAACTAGGAACCATGAGGTTGCGGGTTCGATCCCTGGACTTGCTCTGTGGGTTAAGGATCTGGCATTGCCGTGACTTGTGGTGTAGGTCACAGACGTGGCTTGGATCTGGCATTGCTGTGGCTCTGGCGTAGGCTGGCAGCTGCAGCTCCGATTAGACCCCTAGCCTGGGAACCTCCATATGCCGCGGGTGCAGCTCTAGAAAAGACAAAAAGACAAAAAAAAAAAAAGAACACTTAACAGAGAAAAGACAGTTTTTTTAAGAGATGGTGCTAGAAACCATTCTTCACATGTAAAAAAAATAAAATAAAAAAATAAAAATGAAAATAAAATGAGATGAGAAAGAAAGATTTGCAACAGAGAAAAACTTTTTAAATAAATACTTTAAACATTGATACCGTGGTCTAACATCATCAATACAGTCCCATCCTGGAAAGAGCACACCAGCACAACAAAAAATGCATGTTCTAAATTGGGGGTCGGCAAACATTCCCGGTAAAAGGCTAAAGAGTAAGTACTTTGGGTTTTGTAGGCCATACAGTGTCTGTTACAACTACTCAACTCTGCTGCTATAGTAAGAAAACAGCCATACAAACAGATAATAGGCCACAGCGTACTGATTCTTACTCTAGATTATCGTATTGAGTGGGATTCAAACACTGCTAAAGTTCATGATTTACTATCTCATCTTTTTTAAAACATCCACATTACCTTACGCAGATCTCCTCCAGAACAATATTCCATTGCTAGAAGAGGCACATCATTAATCAAAAAATTCAATTCCTCAGGAACATCACAGGCCTTTACGACATTGTCGTGGTTCAACCTAACAAGGGGAAAACATAGTCAAAAATGTGTTTCCAATGAAAAGAGACGAGTTTGAAACTATAGTTAATTGGGGGGCAGTGAGGGGAAGAAAGGCTGCCATTATTTATAATTTTCTAATTTCCCATTTGTATAATTAAAAATTAATACTTGTTAAAAAGAAAATCTAGATAAAAATACTATCGTTATTATTACTATTACATTTCTATGTTCCTAGTAATAAGCACTTTACACACATTAACTCATTTCCTTGTCACAATAATCCTTACCTGTAGATTTATTTTTTTACTCAATGAATTTTATTACATTTATAGTTGTAAAACGATCTAAGTAGATTTATTGAGTCTCATCACACAAGAGGAAACTGAGACACAAATTAGTTAAGTAACATAAGATCACACAGCAAGTAAATGTTCAAGCAAGCATTCAAATCTGGCAGTCTGGCTCTAAAGCCTTTCTCATACTGCCTCTCTCATAATCACTTACAATATTACCCAGCTGTGATCACTAATAAAATTTTGGCACATTTCCTCCCAGTTTTTAATTTGTGCCCAAATATATTTTTTAAACAAATATTGAATCATATATTGTTTCCTAACACCTTTTTTTAACCTTAAAAATAAGTTATCCCACCCATCCTCCTCCTCATCATCATAATACAGTAGGTCTCAAAAGTGGAATAGATTCCCAGGGCCTAGGGACTTAAAGAAACAGAATTTCCATGCGTAGGGCCTGAGAATTTATATTGTTAACGAACTTTCCTAGTTTGAGACCCATTCAAGTGCAATAAAAACATTAAAGTCAGAAGGTGCTTATTTCAAATCCAGACTTTATTACCTACCAGTTGTATGGCTTTGTAAATGTAACTCCAACCTTTACAAAATAGAGGTAATGTCTAAATACAAGGTTGCTATGACAACTAGAAGAATTATTTTCAAGCATTTATTAGTATACTACCTGTGGAGGTTTTAAAATATGTCTGCTTCTTCCTTCAAGAGCTTATTTCTCTTCCACTTGAATGGAGGCCATATTTAGTGACTAATTTCTAACAAACAGAATTATTTGGAAAAGATAGAGTGTGACTTCTGAGAAAAATCACAAAGATAAGTCAGATTTCAACTTGCTCTCTCTCTCAGATCAGTGTCTTAGGGGGAAGCTAGCTGTCATGCCATGGAGTCATTCAAGCTTTCCTGTGGAGAGGCCCATATAGTGAGGAACCCATGTCTCTAGCCAACAGCCACATAAATGGAAGTGTATACTTAACTGCTATTCCAGGCAACATTTTGGGATGTTTCAAGAAGGATCTACTGAATCAAAACCACCCAGCTAAGTCACTCTCAAGTTCCTAAACTAGAGAAACTGTGAGATACCAAACATTTGCTATTTTAAGCCACTAAGTTTGGGGATTTTTTTCTTTTTTCTTTTTTTTTTAACAAAGCAATAGATATACTATTTAACAAAAGTAGGTAAGAGTGAAAAAATGAGTAGTGATTGTTGTTTAACTATAAAGTATAATACAGGAGCACTGCCCAAGATCCAGAGGAAGTAGATTCTGCCCTCAGAGAGCTAAGTCTGATAATAATTCGCTGACTTTTTAAACTAAACCTACTTAAGTATGATGTGATGTTATTATGTGAAACAGAACACATATATTTAACGTTTCGAGAAAAATATGTTCCCCAAAAGATCCTGAGAAGAAAGGACCCCTAGCCTCCTTCCTTATGATGACATCTGGTTGAGCTGAAGAACTGGGGAAACTTAAGTCATCAAGTACACTTACTTCTTCATGATCTGGATTTCATGGCACCACCGTTCTCTGTTTTTGGTACTTAGCTCTAGGCGACAGGACTTAATTGCTATTTTGAGATCAAGTTCCTGCCAAAATAGAAAATCAACAGAAAAAATAATTACAAATTAGGTCCTTGTGCAGGTTTACTTGCTATCAAAGAACTGCCAACCTGGGGAAACAAAACTCTTTAGCTTTACTAATTCAACATATTTATCTATAGTTCTCTTGAGCCAATACTTTGCCAGGTAAACCATGACTAACACTTTAAAACTGACCTTCAAATACACCAAAATACACAAGCAAAAAGTGACAGAGGCTGATCTTATAACAGATCTCTTCAGAATACTGTCTCATATATATACTGCAAGAAAAATACAAATACCTTGTCTCCCCAACAAATCCCTTTTTAATTTAGTCAAGACAGCTAACAAGGACTCCAGGCTCCAGAATAACTAGAATGAAGAAAATAATTCAGGGCTACCTGGCTTCAACAGCAAGAAATAAGTTTTAATATGACCAAATTTAATACAAGAAACTCCAAAAGTAGTTCCTAATCTTTGCACTGCAAATGACATTAAAAAAATCCTAACAATGATTATACTTATTTTTCTATATCTATAAAATGAACCTAAAGAAGATGATATAACAATTTTAAATATCTACACACCCAACACAGGTTCACCACAATATATAAGGCAATGGCTAACAACCTTAAAAGGAGAAATCGACAATAACACAATCATAGTGGGGGACTTTAACACCCCACTTACACCAATGGACAGATCAACCAGACAGGAAATCCATAAGGAAACACAGGCCCTGAATGATACATTAAACCAGATGAACTTAATAGATATTTATAGGACATTTCATCCAAAACCAACAGAATACACGTTCTTCTCAAGTGCACATGGAACATTCTCTAAGATTGATCATATCCTGGGCTACAAATCCAACCTCGGTAACATTAAGAAAATTGAAATCATATCAAGCATCTTTTCCGACCACAAGGCTATAAGACTGGAAATCAACAACAAGAAAAAAACTGCAAAAAACACAAACATGTGGAGACTAAACAACATGCTACTAAACAACCAATGGATAACTTAGGAAATCAAAGAGGAAATTAAAAAATACCTAGAAGCAAATGACAACGAAGATACAACACTCCAAAACCTATGGGATGGAGCAAAAGCCGTTCTAAGAGGAGAGTTTATAGCATTACAAGCCCACCTCAGGAAACAAGAAAAAGCTCAAATAAACAAGCAACTTCACATCTAAAGCAGCTCAAGAGAGAAGAACAGACAAGACTTAAGTTAGTAGAAGGAAGGAAATCATAAAGATCAGAGCAGAAATCAATGAAATAGAAACAAAGAAAACCATAGAAAAGATGAATGAAACAAAAAACTGGTTCTTTGAAAAGATCAACAAAATTGATAAACCCCTAGCCAGACTTATCAAGCAAAAAAGAGAGAGGACTCAAATCAATAAAATTAGAAATGAAAAAGGAGAAGTAACAACGGACATCACAGAAATATAAAGGATCATAAGAAACTACTATATGCAACTATATGCCAATAAAATGGAAAACCTAGAAGAAATGGACAAATTCTTAGAAAAGTTCCATCTTCCAAGACTAAACCAAGATGAAATAGAAAAGATGAATGGAACAATCACAAGTACTGAAGTTGAAACTATAATTAAAAAACTTCCAACAAACAAAAGTCCAAGACCAGATGGCTTCACAGGCGAATTCTATCAAACATTTAGAGAAGGGCTAACACCTCTCCTTCTGAAACTATTCAAAAAATTGCAGAGGAAGTAACACTCCCAAACTCATTCCATGAGGCCACCATCACCCTGATACCAAAACCAGACAAAAATACCACACAAAAAAAGAAAACTACAGGCCAATTTCACTGATGAACATCGACGCAAAAGTCCTCAGCAAAATACTAGCAAACCGCATCCAACAATACATTAAAAGAATTGTACATCATGATCAAGTGGGATTTATCCCAGGGATGCAAGAATTCTTAAATATCCACAAATCAATCAGTGTGATACACCACATTAACAAACTGAAGAATCAAAATCATATGATCCTCTCAATAGATGCAGAAAAAGCCTTTGACAAAATCCAACACCCATTTCTGACAAAAACCCTTCAGAAAGTGGGCATAACGGGAACCTACCTCAACATGATAAAGGCCATATATGACAAACCCACAGCAAACACATTCTCAGTGGTGAAAAGCTAAAAGAATTCCCGCTGAGATCAGGAACAAAACAAGGATGTCCGCTCTCCCCACTACTCTTCAACATAGTTCTGGAAGTCCTAGCCACAGCAATCAGAGAAGGAAAAGAAAGAAAAGGAATCCAAATTGGAAAGGAAGAAGTAAAACTATCGCTATTTGCAGATGACATGATACTATACCTAGAGAATCCTAAAGACGCTACCAGAAAACTGTTAGAGCTCATCTACGAATTTGGCAAAGTCCCAGGATACAAAATCAATACACAGAAATCAACAGCGTTTCTATATACTAACAATGAAAAAGCAGAAAAGGAAATTAGGGAAGCAATCCCATTTACCATCACATCCAAAAGAATAAAATACCTAGGAGTAAACCTACCTAAAGAGACAAAAGACCTGTATTCTGAAAACCATAAGCCACTGATGAAAGAAACCAAAGATGACACAAATAGATGGAAAGATAAACCATGCTTGTGGATTGGAAGAGTTAATATTATCCAAATGACTATACTACCTAAAGCAATCTACAGATTCAATGCAATCCCTATCAAATTACCAAGGACATTTTTCACAGAACTCAAACAAAATATTTTAAAGTTTGTTTGGAAGCACAAAAGACCCAGAATCACCAAAGACATCCTGAGAAAAAAAAAAAAAAAAAAAAAAAACGGAGCTGGAGGCATCAGGCTCCCGGACTCCAGACTATACTACAAAGCAATACTCGTCAAAACTGCATGCTACTGGCACAAAGACAGAAATACAGATCAGTGGAACAGGATAGAAAGCCCAGAATTAAACCCACGCACCTACAGCCAACTCATCTATGACAAAGGAGGCAAGGATATACAATGAAGAAAGGACAGCTTGTTCAATACGTGGTGCTGGCAAAACTGGACAGCCACACGGAAAAGAATGAAATTAGAACACTCCCTAACACCATACACAAAAATAAACTCAAAATGGATTAAAGAAACTAGATATAAGACCAGATACTATCAAACTCTTAGAGGAAAAAACATAGGCCAAACACTCTCTGACATAAACGACAGCAACATCTTCTCAGATCCACCTCCCAGAGTAATGACAACAAAAACAAAAATAAACAAATGGGATCTAATCAAACTGAAAAGTTTCTGCACAGCAAAGGAAACCCTAAACAACACAAAAAGACAACCCACAGAATGGGAGAACATCTTTGCAAGTGAATCGACTGACAAGGGATTCATCTCCAAAATTTATAAAAAACTTCTGCAGCTCCATACCAAAAAAACAAACAAGCCCTTCAAAAAATGGGCAGAAGATCTAAACAGACACTTCTCCAAAGAAGACATACAGATGGCCAAAAAACACATGAAAAGATGTTCAACATCACTCATTATTAGAGAGATGCAAATCAAAACCACTCTGAGGTACCACCTTATACCAGCCAGAATGGCCATCATCCAAAAGTCTCCAAACCATAAGTGCTGGAGAGGGTGTGGAGAAAAAGGAACACTAGTACACTGTTGGGGGGATTGTCAATTGGTGCAACCACTGTGGAAAGCACTATGGAGATTCCTCAGAAAACTACACATAGAACTACCATTTGGGCGTTCCCGTCATGGCGCAGTGGTTAATGAATCCAACTAGGAACCATGAGGTTGCGGGTTCGGTCCCTGCCCTTGCTCAGTGGGTTAAGGATCCGGCGTTGCCGTGAGCTGTGGTGTAGGTTGCAGACACGGCTCGGATCCCGCATTGCTGTGGCTCTGGCATAGGCCGGTGGCTGCAGCTCCGATTCAGCCCCTAGCCTGGGAACCTCCATATGCCGCAGGAGTGGCCCAAGAAATGGCAAAAAGACAAAAAACAAAAACAAAAAACAAACAAACAAAAAAAAAGAACTACCATTTGATCCAGCAATCCCACTCCTGGGCATCTATCCAGAGAAAACCATGACTCGCAAAGACACATGTACTCCGATGTTCATTGCAGCACTAGTTACAATAGCCAAGACATGGAAACAACCTAAATGTCCATCGACAGAGGATTGGATCCAGAAGATGTGGTACATATACACAATGGAATATTACTCAGCCATTAAAAAGAACGAAACACCGGCATTCTTAGCAGCATGGATGGACCTAGAAACTATCATGCTAAGTGAAGTCAGCCATACAATGAGACACCAACATCCAATGCTTTCACTGACATGTGGAATCTGAAAAAAGGACAGACGGAACTTCTTTGCAGAACAGACACTGACTCACAGACACTGAAAAACTTATGGTCTCCAGAGGAGACAGTTTGGGGGATGGGGGGATGTGCTTGGGCTGTGGGATGGAAATCCTGTGAAATCAGATTGTTATGATCATTATACAACTACAGATGTGATAAATTCATTTGAGTAATTTAAAATAAAATAAATAAATAAAATAAAAAGAACCTAACAGCTCTTGCCTCTATGACTAGTAATTTAGCCAATTGTAACTGAAATTAAACCCAACCTGATGCACGTTACAGGAAGCAGCCAGACCACACCACATTCTGACAATAGGAATAACACAGCCCAGGAACAGGAAGTAAGAATAACTTGCATGGGATGGCCTGAAATGGGGGTAGTTAGAGAGAAGACAGTTGATGTACAGAGAGAGAGTAAGGAACTACGACAGACTACAGTGCCGCCTAATCACTGTCCTCACTCCCTTCAACTTAGGTTTTGAGTTAGTACCTCCTGGTTGCTGCTAGCTTCCATCATGGAGTCAATCTGGTACAACCATGAACATTAAGCCCTACAAATGTACAGCACAGGGAACTACACTCGATATTGTGTAGTAACCTATAAGGGGAAAGAATCTGAAAAAAGAATAGATGTGTGTGTGTATACACATGTAGACAGATCCATATATATATATATATATATATATATACACACAGTTATATATACCAGTTTATAGTCTATATATCAGCTATATATAACCAAATCACTGTGCTGTATACCTGAAACTAACATGACATTGTAAAATCAACTATACTTCAGTCAAAAAAAAATTAAGCCCTAAATTCTCATATGAATGAGGCAGAAAACTCTCTATTTCAAAAAGATCCCATCCTCTAGGATCCTTCAACTTCTCAATTTATATTTCACCTAGTCTGTGAAGGTCTTCCTCACTTTACTTTTTCACAAAGAATGTTCTGTGGAAAGTTCACAGATGCCTAGCAAACCAAAAAAAAGAGATCTATATTTTAAAAAAAGGTAACATTTGGAGCTGGATGGTGGTGACGGTTGCACAAAATGTGAATGTACCTAGTGCCACAGAACTATGAACCTAAAAATGGTTAAAATGGCAAATATCATGCAGATTCTTACCACAATTTAAAAAAAAAATCAGAAAATAGTTTCTTTATTTACTATAGGACTTCACAGAGCTTTTAATATGTGCTAATATGGGTTAGGACTCTTCAAATGAAGAAATATTATATACAGCATTTATACAATTTACTGACCCCTGTATCCTTCTTTCAAAGCGTTTCACAAGATTTGTTTTTCCAAATGCATTTTGATAAGTGCCAACCTACTGCCTAGGAAGAGTTCTTTGGTTATTTTGCCATGCTTCCACATCACTTTACAAATACCTTCATCACCTTTATATCTATAAAGGTTACCACATTGTACTTAAAAAGTGTTTCTGTGTATACTTTTCCCACTAGACCTGAAATGTCCTTGAGGGCAGAAAATACTGTTTTGTCAATTCTGATACCATTAGCACCCAGCACAGTAATCAGCCGAATAAAACATCTCACATCCTTTTCTCTTTCTCATTGTGATTTAATAAGTATAGGATGTATTAGGATGTGGCTTCCACCAAAACACAAGGATGTTGAAAGCTGTAAACGCAAAGCTGTAAATGAGAAAGTAATGATGCTGCTTCCAAGTCTTATGATAGAGTATTTCTTCTCTTCTCACTACAAGTCCAGTTATCATATGTCCCAGTTCTGAGGAAGGGCCACTACACACACTTGGGAAATTCCTGAGAAATCTCTAAGATTCTAGAGGAACCCAAATCCATTTAAAAAGTGATAAATTCCACAGAGACAGAAAGTAGAATAGTGCTTGCCAGGGGCTGAGGGGAGGAGAAAATATAAGGTTATTGTTTAAAGGGGACAAAGTTTCAATTTAGGAAGATAAAAAGTTCTGGAAATAGAAGGTGATGACTGTTGCACAACAATGTAAACAATGCCACCGAACTGTACACTTAAAAATGGTTTAAATGGTAAATGTTATGTTCTATATACTTTACCACAATTTGTTAAAAGACTGATGTATTCATCCATCCTCCACTAGAGACTAAGCAAAACACTCACACAAAGCATGCTAACATGTATACGTTTTTTCCTTATGTCCAAGGCTGATGTGCAGGTTTGGATAACAAAGCCACAGGAAGTACTTCTGCTGGAAGTACTTGGCTCCTCTTTATTCTCTGAGTATCCTATATCTGATGGTGAAAATTATTCCATTTACTACTTGTCTGGCTGTCAAAGTATTTAATGACCTAGTCCTTCAGCCTCCTTTCTCTCTCACTCCAAAACTCCCTCCTGTGCTCTATCTAGAAACCTGCTTCACAAAATTTCCCCAGTTATAAGAGTGACATTTGTCACTTTAACTGCCATACAAACAAGCCTAGTCCTTCCAGGTAGACCCCCATCTACCCTACCTCCCACCCTATACTGTATGCTCTCTCTCACACCCATATTCTTTAAGACAGCACATCATGATTTCTCCTCTTGAACCTACTTCTTAATTCATAGCCCAAAGCACACCATTTCTGTAACATCTTAACTGTTTATCCTGTTCTATATGTTCTCCCACACAGAACTTCAACAAAAAATCTTTGAGATCACTACTTTTACCTTGACCTTCCCTTTTTGAATATCAATTAATGATGATGAATATGAAGACAAAAGCAACAACACAGCAGCAGTAGGAGCTAACATGTGAGCTTACCATGGGCCAGGTATTCTATTTAACTTTATATACATTATTATCTTATTTAACTTTTGGAGTTCCCGTAGTGACGCAGCGGAAACAAATCCGACTAGGAACCATGAGGTTGCGGGTTCGATCCCTGGCCTCGCTCAGTGGATTAAGGATCCAGCATTGCCGTGAGCTGTGGTGTAGCTTGCAGAGGCAACTCAGATCCCACATTGCTGTGGCTCTGGCTTAGGCCGGCAGTAACAGCTCTGATTAGACCCCTAGCCTGAGAACCTCCATATGCCATGGGTGCAGCCCTAAAAAGACAAAAAACAAAACAAAAAACAAAAAAAAACCCTTTCAAACAGACCCATGATGTCTAATACATTATTATAACCATTTGGTGACAAAACAAAAGCTATACTGCAGGGATTATTATTCCCAAGTCTACACATCTGTAGTAGTCCTTCAGGAGAGTCTGTCAAAATCCTTCAGGAGAGCACAGACCCCCTTAAATGTCAATGGATAAGGTTGTGTGGATGTGCATCTGTGCATCCAGCTAAGGAAAGGTTTCATAGCTTTTATCGGTATATCAAAAGGTTAGCTCAAAAATGATTATTAGCTGCTGGTTAAACATTTTCAATGAAATCAAACTACAATTCCCAAGACTGATGTTAGCTGTCTTCCACCAGTTACAGCACCTCATCCCCAATCTATCTCCTTCCCTCGCGAAGCCATGATCATTTTCACCAGCTGATCCTCATAGAGTTCCCTACCCTGGAACGCATCCCAATTCCAAAGCCTACCCAATGCGCCCCAAAACTTAACTGTGGACCCACCATGACACCACCCTTGTCTACTCCAGACCCTACTGATGCAACATGTTCTCCAAACACACGAACACACACATTCCAACAGGCAGCCCCTTCTTCCGCCCCATCTTCTTACCTTGTTGTGCCCACAATACACACCCTGAGTGAGGTGTGTCTGCCTCACACACTCTACCTCTACATTCAGAGGGACACATACCCCCGTCACACTCAGAAAACTCTTTGTCAGATCTTGACAATCATAACAAAAGTTCCCCCAATAGCTCCTTCTCACACACACTGACCAAGACCTCAGACACAACCTCAAACTCAGTCACCGGATTCACAAACGCAATCTCTCCTCGCTCTCAAATCCTTTCTCTCCCTCTCCCTCTCTCTCACCCACACACACAGGCTCAGTGGCCAACAATACTGCCCCAGGTATCAGCGGCAACCTCACATATTGACAGTCACCATGTTCCACAGCCGATCCCCCGCGAGCCCCGCCTCACCCGATGTTGATACAGGCAGACATTCCCGAAGCCGCCAGTGCCCAGCCGCTCCCGCATCTCCCAGGGCCCGCCCGCGCCCGGCCGCAGCCCCGGGGGCCGCTCCATGGGGCGGGAGGGCAAGCGGCCTTCGGTTCCGCCACAGTTCCAAGGCCGGTTCCGGGCAGCCGCGGCTCGCGCGTCTTTCCTCTCGCGAGAGGCCTACGTCACTTCCGTAACTGCCGCCGGAAAAGCCCCGCCCCAAGACCTCTGGGGACTGTTGGGACGCTGCCGGCGAAATGAGAGAGGAGTGCTTTCGACCCGCTGTAAATTCCCTGGACGTTTTTCTGGCGAGGGAACTCACGTGTCTTTACAGTGTTCAAGAATATAAGACCTCTCCAAACCCTAGATTCCCTTTAAATCACTTTCCAAACCAGTCTCTCCCATATTCATCTTTCTAAACTTCCCATCGTCTCCACCCCTATTTACACTTAACCTCTCTTCAGACCTCTGCCATCTGCCCTCCAGCGTCACCACCCGCTGAGCTGGCACTGGCAAAGCTACCAAGGATTTAAATATTGTGAAATCTGAAGAACTAGAAAGAATCCTGCACTAACAGGCCCACTGATGCACCAGGCTTCGGAGTTCCCCCCCCCCGCCCCCCACCTCCCAAAATGATTAATCATCTTCCTTCGACAGTCAGGCTCAGCTCTTCTTTTGCTTGACTTCCTATATACCGGTTCCAGGATCTCGCTTGTAACCCCAAACTCAAGGATGTGACACTGTTCCAGAGTAAAGAATGCTCCTCCTGACTTCGGAAGCTTTTCCCCAAATGCCTCACGGAGCTTGCTGTCAGGCACAGCTCCAGTTATGGGTTTGCCAGCAGGGTAGTTCCTCACTGTGGGGATTGTTTCTGATGAGCCAGGCGGGGATGCAGAGGCAAGCTTGGGGATGCTGTTAGTGCAACAAGCGCTTCCAAATGGTAGGTGGCCTTGGAATAGCGGAACCATCTCGTTTTCGCTTTAAGTCTGTTCTAAGCTTCATGGAACTTACCAAGCTCAATTACTTCAAGTATAACATCAGCATGGAATCAAATTCTCTGAAAAAATATGTCAGCTGTGTTAAGCAGTCATTTGATCCTCCTGAGACTATGTGCACCTGAATCATCATTTGTGTACCCTGGCCTGTGACTACTTAGAATTCCAGCTAACAATTGTGACACATGATTGTGCAGCAACAGACATGGCATGTTGAGACTTACAAAGGTGGATGCAGCATGTGCACCACAGCACTGCTGCCGGGTGATTTGAAAGCTCTGGCTGGGCTTTAACAGCATATGTCCACTATCCCCAGAATCCCTAACTACTGCAAACAGAATGTTGAAATCTGTATGATACAAACCATGTTGTACTATAGGTCATAAGTAATCTGTGTGTGTTGTAGTTTCCCACATGTGCTAGGTAGCCATGGAACTGGAGCATCAGACTTGGAGGTGGCAAATAGTTCCTCCAAGAGCATGTCCCTTACAGCTAGAGGACATGTGATTGTGGCAGATTATTCTAATAGCACAAAACCCTTATTTGCTAGGTGTATAGTGGAGTGTATCTGATTTCCAGAGGTGGGGCCAAAATCTCATAATTCTCACTTGGAAGAGCTAGGAAGGAATGCAGAGGACCTAAAGACACTGAAGTGGCCATCTTTGCAGGAAATGGCTTGTTTCCCATAGTTTACTTTTTGAGGCTTCTTCTGAATTGAAAAAAAGATTTAAAAAAAAAATCCTGGCTGACTGACTTCAAGCTCCACAATCTTCAGGTCTGTCAGTTTGTCTTGTGTAAAATGTAGGTAATAACGAGTTCCCTGGTGGCTCAAAGGTTAAGGAACGAGTGGCATTACCGCTGCAGCTCAGATTTCTGCTGTGGCACGGTTGGTTTGATCCCTAGAATTTCTACATGCCATGGGTGCAGCCAAGACAAAAAATAAATAAATGAAATGGAGGTAATAATACCTAGCTCATATTTTATGAAGATTAAGTAAAACAGTGTCTGGGCCATAAGTGCCCAATATTTAGGAGCAATTATTTGTCTTTTTTTGCTTTTCAGGGCCACACCTGCGGCATATGAAAGTTCCCAGGCTAGGGGTCAAATCGGAGCTACAGCTGCCAGTCTACACCACAGCCACAGCAACGCCAGATCCAAGCTGCCTCTGTGACCTACACCAAGCTCATGGCAACACCGGATCCCTAACCCACTGAACAAAGCCAGGGATCAAACCCACATCCTCATGGATACTAGTCAGATTCGTTTCTGCTGTGCCATGACAGAAACTCCTGGACCAATTATTTTTCTTTTGGTTTCTAAGATACAGCATTCTCTTGTGATCTCTCTCTGCTCCTTCTCCATGCACTTGTTGGATCACTCTATTTCCAAGCACTTCTTAAATACTGATTATTACTCAGGTTCGGACTATATTCATCCTATTTTTTTTCAATTTAATTTAATTTTTTTTTTTTTTTACCGCATCCATGGCATCCAGGGATCAAAGCTGTGCCACAGCAGTGACAACACCAGATCCTTAACCCACTGAGCCATGAAGAAACCCCATCATCTATCTTATTTTTATCCATTCTCATAATTTCACCCATGGCCTATACCCTGATGAGTCCCAAAACCCTATCACCAATCCAGATCTCCATGAATTTCTAACTATCAAATGATAACTAAAACTCACTATCTAAAGCAGACCTGGTCTCCTTTTTAAAAATATTCCTCTTTTCTTCCCAATTAGACTATAAATTCTAGGACAAAAGGGATCATGCTGGGACATGGCGATACTCCTAGAGTCTGGAAAAAGGCCTAGCACAAGAGTTAAGTATGAATGAGCTTTTTTTATATCAATAAGATGAATACTATGAGGGCAAAATGGCAAAGGCCTTGGGTCCCTTCTCTATCCTGCACAGCGAGAAGCCACCTGTGAAAGCCTGGGATAACAGTGGGGCCTAAAGCCCTGGCCCCTCCGATTATAAACACACACTACTTCATTTTGGTTATAGAATCATGCACACAAGACACTTCCCAACCATGAAAAAGCATTTGGATTTTATACGATAGTTTAAATATTTTTGAAAATGTTGATAAACACAATCCCTGTATTTGGAGGTGAATGACAGACATTCTTTTAACACAAGATCTTCATTCTAGAATGTGACTTCTTCCAAAAAAGATTCAATCTTAGGCCTCTTGCTGCAGGCAGGTTCCATGGGAATACACAAAAAAGAGGCAGGGAAACAGTCCCCATGGGAGACTGTAGTTTCTTAAAAACAGGTTGCTGGAGTTCCCGCTGTAGCTCAGCAGAAACAAACCTGAATAATATCCATGAGGACGCAGGTTCAATCCCTGGCCCTGCTAAGCAGGTTAAAGGATCCAGCATTGCCATGAACTGTGGTGTAGGTCACAGACACAGCTTGGATCCCAATTTGCTGTGGCTGTGGTGTAGGCTGGCAGCTGTAGCTCCAATTTGACACCTAGTCTGGGAACTTCCATAAACCACAAGTGTAGCCCTAAAAAGCAAAAAAAAAAAAAAAAAAAACCAAAAAACAAACAAAAAAAGTAGGTTTTGGAGTTCCTGTTGTGGCGCAGCTGAAACATGAGGTTGTGGACTCAATCTCTGGCCTCACTCAGTGGGTTAAGGATCTGGCATTGCTGTGAGCTGTGGTGTACGTCACAGATGTGGCTTGGATCTGATGTTGTTGTGGCTGTGGCGTATGCTGGCAGCTGTAGCTCCAATTGGACCCCTAGCCTGGGACCCTCCATATGCCACAGGTACGGCCCTAAAAAGCAAAACAAAACAAAACAAAACAAAGCAGGTTGCTATTACTTCCTGTGAAGTTCATAAAGTGCTTTTCCCTTTGCTCAGTCATCCAGAGTGAAATCAAAAGGCTCAAAGTCTTTCCGGAAGCGGCGAGCCAGGGTCTCTTCCTCTTCCTTGCTGATCTGACACTGCCTCCAGTCAGACTTGTCAGGAATATTAAGGATGGCTTCACTGGCCAGGACCTCTCTGCAGAAAGAGCATAAAGTAGTCAAAACAGACAGTATCAGCCCCAAACCCACTCCTCCTTCCATTCCTTTCCAGTCAGAGAGCTCTGCTCAGCATCACCCAAAGAAAGTATGCAAATTCCTCTAATTCTTTTTTTTTTTAACCTCATATATAGGCTTTATTTTTTTAATTTAATTTTTTTTATTACTCAAATGAATTTATCACATCTGTAGTTGTACAATGATCATCACAATCCAATTTCACAGCAAATTCCTCTAATTCTGCTCATACCATTTTCTCTGTCCGGAGTGCCATCTCTGCCATCCTACCTATCAAAATCACACCTGTTTTAAGTGACTAGGTCAGGTCTAAGCTCTTCTTTAACCCCTCAAATCCCATTTACTTCTCTGAACAACTTGGAGCTACATTACTGGTACCCAGAGAAGCAACATGGCACAGTAGTAAGAGGTTAGGCCCTGGTATCAGAAAGATCAAAGAATGGATTCCATTTCTGCCACTTCCTGTCTGTGATTTGAATAGATTACTCAATCTCTGTATCTTGATTTCCTCATCTATAAAATGCAAAATAAGGATTTTCTGATGTATGGAGATAACACAAAGCATCAAACTAGCTGTGATTACATCCTGCCTTAAACTGAGTTCTGTCTTCTCACTTAGACTGTGAGTATGCTGAGGAAATAGCGAAAAGTCAGGCACCAAGTCTCATACCTCACTCTGACTTTCTGCCCTGCCTTCTCATACATACAGGCCAACAAAGGGACAACAGCACAGGCTCAATGTCAACAAAACAAATGCATACACAAGCTACCTTCTAAATGCCACTACTTGAGTTCCTATTGTGGCTCAGGAGGGTAAGAACCTGACTAGTATCTATGCGGACTCAGGTTCAATCCCTGGCCTTGCTCAGTGGGTTAAGGATCCAGCATTGCCGTGAGCTGTGGTGTAGGTCGCAGACGTGGCTTAGATCTGGCACTGCTGTGGCTGTGGCGTAGGCTGGTGGCTATAGCTCTGATTCGACCCCTAGCCTGGGAACTTCCATATGCTGTGGGTGTGGCCCTAAAATAAATAAATAAATGCCACTACTTTATACTTTTACTTATTTTGATATATTAGAAATAATTCTACTTGTACATTTGTATGGTTCATCTCCCACTCTGAAAATAGGCTGAAAAGAAATCATATGAATCATCTAAAAGTCAAAGGACCCGTGCTCAAGTTCTAGTTCTCTGGGCAGACCACAGTCTACTTCTTCATCTGTAAAATGAAAACAGAACCATCTTTCTTGTACAGCAGGGAAAAAAAGATGTCTTTTCAAGCATTTTGTAAACTATAAAATGCTATGTAAAGGTAAGTTACTATTTTTGAAAAACACTCAATGTTGAAAATATAACCAACTATCAAGAGCCCAAAATCATTCAGAGAATCTCTCTTTTGTGAGCTTATGTGCCTGTCTCATCAGTGTCCAAACCTGTGTCTGTTGGTGAAACAACAACACAAAGATGTCAGATGTTTGAAACTCCTGACACACTTATTATTCTCATTTATTATCTTTTTGTAAAATTTACTGAACTTATTCAATGGAGGCAAACTCTTGGAAGCTTTCCAAATTGGTCCAAAAAGGGTTCAAGGTTGCCTCAAAGCTCGGCTCTTAACTAGGGGGAAAAAACTGCTGCAAATCACAAATACCAGCATCAAATAATCTGTTCTGCATATTTTTGACTCCCCCCCCATATTCTCTCTCTCTTCTTGCCAGGAAATTTCTGTGTTCAGTCTTCACCTAATTTATACCACTCCCTGAACAGTTCTGCAGTCATGTTCTGCATGACATGAGGAGGAGAAATGAAGCCTCACCCAGACCTTTAGGACATCACAGAGTAATGAGGCTAAGACCTCACATTTTGGGGTCTAACAGGCCGGGTCATTATGTGACCACGGACAAGCTACCTAACCACTCTAGAGCCAGGCTGTCCACTATCGAAGCCTGACATTTAAATTTAATCCTAATTAATAAATTAAAAATTGAGTTCCTCGGTCACACTAGCCACATTTCAAGGGCTCAGTAGTCACTAGTGCTGTGGCTCGTGATTACTGTAAAGGACAGTGTAGATCATTGTGGAAAGTTTTATTGGGCACTCCTCCAGAGCCTCATTCTCCCCCTAATGGTAAAATGGATGACAGTACCTACCTTACAGAGATGGGCTGATTAAAGGAGGCAATGCATGGAAAGTTCCTGGCACAGTGCCTGACACAGAGCATGCGTTCAATTAATGGTAGCATTTTCCTCCCTCAGGCTAGAATGCCGACACTGCAAGCATTTATCCTCTAAATCTATCTCTCAGGCTTAATTATCTTCCACCCTTTCATGACACCTTCCATAAGAAGAAATGGGCTCTCACTTCTCTGAATTTCTAAAGTACACTGTTCCTCAAAGCTTTGTTATGGTACTTTCCACATTCTACATTTCGTTACTGTCTTAAATGTAAATATCTGACTTGCCCTGAGATAACTGGTTCCTTAGGGCAAGGACTATTTTTTGTGTGGCCTTTTTTTCTTTCTTTTTTTTCTTTTTTTTGGGGGGGGGGTCTTTTTGCCTTTTCTAGGGCCACTCCCACGGCATATGGAGGTTCCCAGGCTAGGGGTCTAATTGGAGCTGTAGCCGCCAGCCTACACCACAGCCACAGCAACACGGGATCCGAGCTTCGTCTGTGACCTACGCCATAGCTCCCTGCAACACCGGATTCTTAACCCACTGAGCAAGGCCAGGGATCGAACCCGCAACCTCATGGTTCCTAGTCGGATTCGTTAACCACTGAGCCATGACGGGAACTCCTGTTTGGCTTTTTGTTCAACTGGCCATGTAGCCCACTACTTTGTTCAGAGTAGGTCTAATGAAAATACATTTAAAATAAGAAAAAATACAAACCTTCCAAATTGCAAAGGAAAATTCTTTTTAATTCTGTGGAAAAGTTTCTCTCCTGTGTCAAGTTCAACATAAAAATATGCTGCTCCTGGCTGTGCAATCTAAAGTAAAGAGAGTCATATGAGGACATGCAATAGTGCTTTAAAAATCAAAAGTCCTAGCTCATCTCTTGAAAACTTTAATTTGGCCAAGAATTCAGTTTAGAAGCACAAAAAAAAAAAAAAAGGAGGTGAGCAATATAGATCTCAAGCCACCTAGTGGAACTAGATTTTAAAAAGACAAACTGGCAGATATTACAAAGATCCTTCCAGTGGCACCCACCTTTCTCAATTCCTGCCTTAGAAAATTTCCAAGTTCTTGCCCTTCCCAAGAAAGCATTAAGGCATTGTGGTAATACCATCTTCATCTCCAGTCTAATCAATACCCCTCTAATACCAAATTGTGCTTCTAAGGCTCAGCATATTAGAAACCAGGTCTTTACTTCTCCTGGAATATCATCTTCCCCTCCTGTTTTACCTGCTTGATATCAGAGTGCTCTGGGATTTCCAACAGCTCTATCTGCTGCTCCTGTGCCTGAGTAATGAAGGCATCTTTAATGTCATCAGTAGCGCAGCGGCTAAGTGGCACAGGAATGACCTGGAGAGGGGAGTGAGATGAAGAGGGGAAGACAGGAGAAATTCTTCACACAGGTCCCAGAGAGGTCAGGCCTCCTGCACAGTCCCTGAGAAGTAGCAAATCCATCACAGGGGTAGAGAAGCACCCCTCAGCAGAGATTCTCCTCAGGTCAGACAGGTCTATGTCAGCCTGTCTGTAAGGACTTAAACTTATGAGATAGCTTGCCACATGTGGGAGCCCATCTCAGTTGCAGGAAAGGCTAGAAAGATCTCTTTGTCATCAAGCCCTTGCCAGCTCCTATATAATATATGTGGCAGAGTCAGGCCCATTTGAAAACTTAGCAAATGTGCCAGAAAGAAAACCACCACAACCAAATTATCCATAACAGTCTCTGTATTTCTGAGCTGCTAGCCCCATGCAGGATTTGAGTATTTTCTACTTCCAAGCTTTCGCTTATGCTGAGCTTCACACAAAATACCCACTTTCCTCCAAACCCTATCTATCAAGGCCCACGTCTTTTTTGGAACCTTCCTCAACTACCCATTGCTTTTCTCAAAATGGCACTTACTACCTGTGCTGTTCACCTGTACTGACCATGCACTTCCCTGTGAAATCCCTGGAGATTATCACCAGAAACTCTTTAACCTTCTAAATGAATACTATTTAACTATTATATGAAAATTCATATTAAATTTTTTTTTTGTCTTTTTGTCTTTATAGGGCCGCACCCACGGCATATGGAGGTTCCCAGGCTAGGGGTCTAATTGGAGCTGCTGCTGCCGGCCTACGCTACAGCCACAGCAACTTGGGATCCTCAACCCGCTAAGCAAGGCCAGGGATCAAACCCGCAACCTCATGGTTCCTAGTCGGATTCGTTAACCACTGAGCCACAACGGGAACTCCATATTAAATATTTTAAATATTAAATCAACTATTTAAATACTTAATCATATATTAGAATTAAATATTTAAGTATAAATTAAAATTAAGTATCAAAATTAGCACTATTTGTTGATGGGCAGTTGGGTTCCTTCGGTGTCTTGGCTACAGTAAACAGTGCTGCTATGCACACTGGCATGCATGTATCTTTTCAAATTAGAGTTTTCAGTCTTTTCTGGATATATACACAGCAGTAGGATTGCTGGATCAGTGACAGATCTATTATTAGTTGTTTTTAGAGCCTCCATACTGTTTTCCACAGTGCCTGCACCAATTTGCATTATAACTCAAGTGCCCATCAACAAACCATTGGCTTAATGATGGAATATTATCCATAAAAAAGAATGAACTATTGCAATTTGCAGCAATATAGATGAAACTAAAGAATACTACTCAGTGTAAGTCAAAGACAAATAATTGTTATCACTTATATGTGGAACCTAAAAAAAATAGTAATACAAATGACCCTATATACAAAACAGAAACAGACTCACAGACATAGAAAACTTATGGTTACCAAAGGGGAAAAGAAGCGGGCAAAGGGTAAATTAGGAGTATGTGGGATTAAAAGATATAAAATACTATACATAAAATTGATAAGCCACAAGAATTTACTGTACAGCACAGGGAATTACACTCAGTATATTTTAATAACCTTTAATAGAAAACAACCTAGAATAAATATATATAACTGAATCACTTTGCTGGACAACTGAAACTAACACAATATTGTAAATCAACTATACTTTAAAAAAAAATTAATATTATTTAAATAATTATCAATATCCAGGTCCCCATACAGCCCTTCTAAGTTCTTGGACAGAGATCACCTACCTGCAGCTGGAGGTGATGGCTCTTATAATTTCTCTCAAATAGAACACACCGTTTGCCTCGACTCTTGAAGAACCGTCTCAGTGTAGCCTTATACTTCTCCACCTCTTCCACCACCTCTGCTGAAAGCTCCACCACTGACTGGTAGTGTCCAATGGGCAGAATGAGGACATGGTCATCAGACAGGCCTCCTTTGGCCAGGGCAAGGTAGCACTGAAGATGAAGCACAAGCAAATGAGCTATCACTGCTGCATGCGTAATTCTTCCGGGAGAAAAGCCTCTATAAAAGAGTGAACCCGAGGGTGTGGAAAAAGTGCTCAAGAGGCTATCAGTAGAAGTTCTTCACTTTCCTAGGCTCATGAAAAAGGCTAAGATGACAATATTAGCATTCTGTGTCCATAGAGCCTTAAGCTGCTGACTAACCTCTACAGAGTGAAAGCAAATATGTAACCTAACGGGGTGGAAGGAAGAAGAAACTTCAAACTCAGGGACATCCAAAAACACCCTATATTTCCCAACAATGGATATGGAGAGCTAAACAGCAACTAAAATATTTCTGTCAAAACCCAAACTTGTGAGCGTGATCTGCCACTGAGACATTGTTTGAAGAGAAGACAATGAGTGAGTAGAGAAAGGGCCAGTGAATATCAGTGCACATAAGTGAAGGTGTTTGAGAGAGGTTTAGAAAAACAACTGAAAGTACACTTTTGATGTGGTAGGTTCAAAATGAAGGTTAAAGGAAGGAGTCATTTATTTTTCATCTACACTGAGAAAGCCCAATAGAATGAAAGGATAGGTATCAGAAACAAACTAAAGCATGCTCATCCTTGATCTCGTTAGCAGAGGACTGAATGTATCTACAGAGTTAATATTTCAGATGACTTAAGTTCAATGAAATCTCGTAAGTACCAAAAATTTGAAAATTTTTTCTAAAACCATCTTTTGGTAAAACCATTGTGATTAAAAGGTTACTCACTCTAGAAGTCTGTTTTCTAGCCTTTCTTTCATCTCAGGGGGTCACTGCCATAAACAGCAGTTTTTATATTGTGATATGCACGGAAGCTACTACTCAAGCTTTCTAGCCTGGACTAAATAGCACCCCTCAAGGAAGTACTTTCCAATTCTTATGAATAGTTTCACATTTGCCCAACCTCCTCCCTCCCTTTCAAACTCTTACTTTCTAACTTGCTCTACACTTGAATTATCTCTAATTTTTTTTTTTTTTAAGGGCTGCACCTCCGGCATACGAAGTTCCCAGGCTAGGGGTCGATTCGGAGCTGTGGCTGCTAGCCTACACCACAGCCATAGCAACAAGGGATCCAAGCTGCATCTGTGACCTACGTCATAGCTCCCAGCAACGCTGGTGAGTGAGGCCAGGGAATGAACCCACATCCTCATGGATACTAGCGGGGTTGGTAACCCGCTGAGTGACAATGGGAACTTTCCAATTATCTCTAATTTTATCTCAAATGTATAAGTAGGACCTGAATGAATGTTTCTCCCATAGTAAAAGGAATGGGTTTTGCAGTAGTTCTTTTTTTTTTTTTGTCTTTTTGCCTTTTCTAGGGCCGCTTCCTGCGGCATATGGAGGTTCCCAGGCTAGGGGTCTAATCGGACCTGTAGCTGCCGGCCTACACCAGAGCCACAGCAATGCCAGATCCGAGCCGCATCTACAACCTACACCACAGCTCCCGGCAATGCCAGATCCTTAACCTACTGAGCAAGGCCAGGGACCAAACCCACAACCTCATGGTTCCTAATCGGATTCGTTAACCACTGCACCACAACAGGAACTCCTGCAGTAGTTATTCTAGACTTTTAGCAGCCTGCCCCTGCTTTTACCAGTTTATGGCCATAGGCTATCAGCACAGTTGTTATGTATATCCCTTGAGGAAGACATGGCAAAGCAAGGGGGAAAAAGTGATGAAGGGAGATCTAAAGGAAAAGCTGTAGAGAGGGGACTCCAAACCCTTTGCCAGACACCCGCAGGTCACCAGAGGTTCCCAAGAAGTTTCTACCAACAAAGGACAGTGCGGTTAAGGATAAACTTGATTATTAGGTAGGCTCTAGGCTAAAATCATGTGACCTCTTATTTGGAGTGTTGGGCTGGGCCACAATCAAAATCGGAGATGCTTTTTGTCCCTCTAGCTTCAGACCAACAAGACAAACAAACAGGCTTCCTGATTATCCTCTAGGCTCATACCCTGAGCCAGATACCCTGGGCAATAGGAACTCGAATGGAAAGGAAATGTCATCTCTCCAGGAGGCCCAGAGCAGCATGGAGCTAAGTGACCCAATCCAAATTCCCCTACATGGAATTTTGAACCATCTGAAACTTCCAAAACAGATGGTAGTCTGAAGCCCATCTTACTATACAAGCTGTATGGGAGAGAAAGATGGCATAAACTAATTAAAGGAAGAAAGCAAGGTCCAAGAGAGATAATCCAAAAAGGGCATTCCTGTGAAAAAAACAGAGCTTTTCTTCCTTTGTATTTGGCTTAGTTTTTTTTTTTTTTTGCTTTTAGGCCCACATCCACAGCATATGGAGGTTCCCAGGCTAGGGGTCCAATTGGAGCTACAGCTGCTAGCCTGCACCACAGCCACCTACACCATGTGCAGGATCAGAGTCACATCTGCAACCTACACCATAGCTGACAGCAATGCCGGATGCTTAACCCACAAAGCAAGGCCAGGGTATGAACCTGCATCCCCATGGATCCTACTCGGGTTCATTAACCACTGAGCCACAAAGGGAACTCAAAACAGAGCTTTTCAAGTTTGCTTTTCTTTCCACTGAAGACTTCATCCACAACCATGTCACAGACCTTGACCCCATTTATGCTCCCCCTAGAGACAGGAGTGTGCCAGTAAAAAAGACATAAAAATTAAAAGTAGATGACTGGGATTTTTCAGTCTGAAACAACAATGGCAGGGGAGCATATCACGTAGAGTGTAAGATGACACTGAGGTTCCAGTTAGTCTATACGAGGCCACAGGAAGGGCCCTCAGATTGTCGGGATAAGTTGAGGAAAAGGTCACTCTCAGAAATCAAAATTAAAATAAATTAATGAAAAACAAATGAATGTATCTGTCTGCATAAGCATCATATACTAAAAAATGATCTGGGAGTTCCTATGTGGCTCAGCAAGTTAAGAACCAAACATGGTGTCCATGAGGACACAGGTTGAATCCCTGGCCTCATTTAGTGGGTTAAGGATCCAGTGTTTTGCAAGCTGCAGGTATAGTCACAGATGTGACTGAGATCCCCCGTGGCTGTAGCTGCAGCTCTGATTTGACCCCTCACCCAGGAACTTCCACATGGGACAGGTGTGGCCCTAAAAATAATAAATAAATAAATAAAAATTTAAAAATGATCTATAAATATTTCCCTCAGAAATCTTAGGAAATAACCAATTCTAGTCAGGAGTGAATAGAGTGCTAATGTAACCCTAAAAATTAAGCTTTTTTCATTCTAACTGAATGAAAAAGAAGGATAATGGTTTATGTGGATCCCAGAAGAATGAGAATCAAAAACTAGGATTATTTAATAACTAATCAAGCCCTTCTCAAGGAATAATATCTGGGGAAATCTGAAATAAAGTGACTTTACTACGAGACACACATAGTTCATCAGAATTTCCATAACTTGAAAAAGTCATCTTCAAGATCATCCAGTTCTCATCACTCAGACAGGAAATCAACAATGAAACACAGACCCTAAAAGAAACATTAGACCAGATGGACTTAATAGATATTTATAGGACGTTCCATCCAAAAGCAGCAGAATACACATTCTTTTCAAGTGCACATGGAACATTCTCTAGGATTGGCCACAAATCAAGCCTTGGTAACTTTAAGAAATTGAAATCGTATCAAGCATCTTTCCAACACTATACAACTGGAAATCAACAAGAAAAAAACTACAAAAAAACACAAACACGTGGAGACTAAACAACATGCTACTGAACAACCAATGGATCACTGAAGAAATCAAAGAGGAAATTAAAAAACACCTAAAAGCAAATGACAACAAAGATACAATACTCCAAAACCTATGGGATGCAGCAAAAGCAGTTCTACAAGGGAAGTTTATAGCAATACCAGCCTACATCAGGAAACAAGAAAAAGCTCAAATAAACAACCTAACTTTACATCTAAAGCAGCTAGAGAAGAACAGACAAGACCTAAAGTTAGCAGAAGGAAAGAAATAACAAAGATCAGAGCAGAAATCAATGAAATAGATATGAAAAAAACCATAGAAAAGATCAGCAAAACTAAAAGCTGGTTCTTTGAAAAGATCAACAAAATTGATAAAGCCTTAGCCAGACTTATCAAGAAGAAAAGAGAGGACTCAAAACAATAAAATTAGAACTGAAAAAGGAGAAGTAACAACGGACATCACAGAAATACAAAGGATCATAAGAGACTACTATATGCAACTATATGCCAATAAAATGGAAAACCTAGAAGAAACGGACAAATTCTTAGAAAAGTACCATCTTCCAAGACTAAACCAAGACAAAATAGAAAAGACGAATGGAACAATCACAAGTACTGAAGTTGAAACTATAATTAAAAAACTTCCAACAAGGGAGTTCCTGTCGTAGCTCAGTGGTTAACACATCCAACTAGGAACCATGAGCCTGCGGGTTTGATCCCTGGCCTTGCTTAGTGGGTTAAGGATCTGGCATTTCCGTGAGCTGCGGTGTAGGCCGCAGATGCGGCTCGGATCCCGAGTTGCTGTGGCTGTGGTGTAGGCCAGTGGCTGTGGCTCCGATTCGACCCCTAGCCTGGGAACCACCATATGCCGTGGAAGTGGCCCTAGAAACGACAAAAAGACAAAAAAAAAAGGAAAAAAATATAAATAAAAAAATAAGTAAAAAACTTCCAGCAAACAAAAGTCCAAGACCAGATGGCTTCACAGGCGAATTCTATCAAACATTTAGAGAAGGGCTAACACCTCTCCTTCTGAAACTATTCAAAAAATTGCAGAGGAAGTAACACTCCCAAACTCATTCCATGAGGCCACCATCACCCTGATACCAAAACCAGACAAAAATACCACACAAAAAAAGAAAACTACAGGCCAATTTCACTGATGAACATCGACGCAAAAGTCCTCAGCAAAATACTAGCAAACCGCATCCAACAATACATTAAAAGAATTGTACATCATGATCAAGTGGGATTTATCCCAGGGATGCAAGAATTCTTAAATATCCACAAATCAATCAGTGTGATACACCACATTAACAAACTGAAGAATCAAAATCATATGATCCTCTCAATAGATGCAGAAAAAGCCTTTGACAAAATCCAACACCCATTTCTGACAAAAACCCTTCAGAAAGTGGGCATAACGGGAACCTACCTCAACATGATAAAGGCCATCTATGACAAACCCACAGCAAACACATTCTCAGTGGTGAAAAGCTAAAAGAATTCCCGCTGAGATCAGGAACAAAACAAGGATGTCCGCTCTCCCCACTACTCTTCAACATAGTTCTGGAAGTCCTAGCCACAGCAATCAGAGAAGGAAAAGAAAGAAAAGGAATCCAAATTGGAAAGGAAGAAGTAAAACTATCGCTATTTGCAGATGACATGATACTATACCTAGAGAATCCTAAAGACGCTACCAGAAAACTGTTAGAGCTCATCTACGAATTTGGCAAAGTCCCAGGATACAAATCAATACACAGAAATCAACAGCGTTTCTATATACTAACAATGAAAAAGCAGAAAAGGAAATTAGGGAAGCAATCCCATTTACCATCACATCCAAAAGAATAAAATACCTAGGAGTAAACCTACCTAAAGAGACAAAAGACCTGTATTCTGAAAACCATAAGCCACTGATGAAAGAAACCAAAGATGACACAAATAGATGGAAAGATAAACCATGCTTGTGGATTGGAAGAGTTAATATTATCCAAATGACTATACTACCTAAAGCAATCTACAGATTCAATGCAATCCCTATCAAATTACCAAGGACATTTTTCACAGAACTCAAACAAAATATTTTAAAGTTTGTTTGGAAGCACAAAAGACCCAGAATCACCAAAGACATCCTGAGAAAAAAAAAAAAAAAAAAAAACGGAGCTGGAGGCATCAGGCTCCCGGACTCCAGACTATACTACAAAGCAATACTCGTCAAAACTGCATGCTACTGGCACAAAGACAGAAATACAGATCAGTGGAACAGGATAGAAAGCCCAGAATTAAACCCACGCACCTACAGCCAACTCATCTATGACAAAGGAGGCAAGGATATACAATGAAGAAAGGACAGGATGCCCACTCTCACCACTGCTCTTCAACATCGTTTTGGAAGTCCTAGCCACAGCAATTAGACAAACCAAAGAAATAAAAGGCATCCATATAGGAAGAGAAGAGATCAAACGGTCACTGTATGCAGAGGACATGATACTATACATAGAAAACCCTAAGGACTCAACCCCAAAACTACTTGAACTGATTCATAAATTCAGCAAAGTACCAGGATACAAGATTAACATTCAGAAGTCAGTTGCATTTCTGTATACCAGCAATGAAATATTAGAAAAGGAATACAAAAATACGATACCTTTTAAAATTGCACCTCACAAAATCAAATACCTCGGAATACACCTGACCAAGGAGGGAAAGGACCTATATGCCGAGAACTATAAAACTTTCATCAAAGAAATCAAAGAAGATCTAAAGAAATGGAAAGATATTCCATGTTCCTGGATTGGGAAAATCAATATTGTAAAAATGGCCATTCTACCCAAAGCAATCTGCAGATTCAATGCAATCCCTATCAAATTACCCAGGACATTTTTCACAGAACTAGAACAAACAATCCAAACATTTATATGGAACCACAAAAGACCCAGAATCGCCAAAGCAATCCTGAGAAACAAAAACCACGCAGGAGGCATCACTCTCCCAGACTTCAAGAAATACTACAAAGCCACAGTCATCAAAACAGTGTGGGACTGGTCTCAAAACAGACAGACAGACCAATGGAACAGAATAGAGAATCCGGAAATAAATCCAGACACCTATGGTCAATTAATCCTTGACAAGGGAGGCAAGAACATCAAATGGGAAAAAGAAAGTCTATTCAGCAAGCATTGCTGGGAAACCTGGACAGCTGCATGCAAAGCAATGAAACTAGAACACACCCTCACACCATGCACAAAAATAAACTCAAAATGGCTGAAGACCTGAAATATACGACAGGACACCATCAAACTCCTAGAAGAAAACATAGGCAAAACACTCTCTGACATCAACATCATGAATATTTTCTCCGGTCAGTCTCCCAAAGCAATAGAAATATAGAGCAAAATAAACCCATGGACCTCATCAAACTGAAAAGCTTTGCACAGCAAAGGAAACCCAAAAGAAACAAAAAGACAACTTACAGAATGGGAGAAAATAGTTTCAAATGATGCAACCGACAAGGGCTTAATCTCTAGAATATATAAACAACTTATACAACACAACAGCAAAAAAGCCAATCAAGCAATGGAAAAATGGGCAAAAGACCTGAATAGACTGTTCTCCAAAGAAGATAGACAGATGGCCAACAAACACATGAAAAAATGCTCAACATCGCTGATTATAAGAGAAATGCAAATCAAAACTACCATGAGATACCACCTCACACCAGTCAGAATGGCCATCATTCATAAATCCACAAATAACAAGTGCTGGAGGGGCTGTGGAGAAAAGGGAACCCTCCTGCACTGTTGGTGGGAATGTCAACTGGTACAGCCACTATGGAGAACAGTTTGGAGATACCTTAGAAATCTAGACATAGAACTTCCATATGACCCCGCAATCCCACTCTTGGGCATCTATCCGGACAAAACTCGACTTAAAAGAGACACGTGCACCCGCATGTTCATTGCAGCACTATTCACAATAGCCAGGACATGGAAACAACCCAAATGTCCATAGACAGAGGATTGGATTCGGAAGAGGTGGTATATATACACAATGGAATACTACTCAGCCATAAAAAAGAATGGCATAATGCCATTTGCAGCAACATGGATGGAACTAGAGAACCTCCTAATGAGTGAAATGAGCCAGAAAGACAAAGACAAATCCCATATGATATCACTTATAACTGGAATCTAATATCCAGCACAAATGAACATCTCCTCAGAAAAGAAATCATGGACTTGGAGAAGAGACTTGTGGCTGCCTGATGGGAGGGGGAGGGAGTGGGAGGGATCGGGAGCGTGGGCTTATCAGACACAACTTAGAATAGATTTACAAGGAGATCCTGCTGAATAGCATTGAGAACTTTGTCTAGATACTCATGTTGCAACAGAAGAAAGGGTGGGGGAAAAATGTAATTGTAATGTATACATGTAAGGATAACCTGACCCCCTTGCTGTACAGTGGGAAAAAAATAATAATAAATAATTAAAAAAAAAAAAAAAAGAAAGGACAGCTTGTTCAATACGTGGTGCTGGCAAAACTGGACAGCCACACGGAAAAGAATGAAATTAGAACACTCCCTAACACCATACACAAAAATAAACTCAAAATGGATTAAAGAAACTAGATATAAGACCAGATACTATCAACTCTTAGAGGAAAAACATAGGCCAAACACTCTCTGACATAAACGACAGCAACATCTTCTCAGATCCACCTCCCAGAGTAATGACAACAAAAACAAAAATAAACAAATGGGATCTAATCAAACTGAAAAGTTTCTGCACAGCAAAGGAAACCCTAAACAACACAAAAAGACAACCCACAGAATGGGAGAACATCTTTGCAAGTGAATCGACTGACAAGGGATTCATCTCCAAAATTTATAAAAAACTTCTGCAGCTCCATACCAAAAAAACAAACAACCCCATCAAAAAATGGGCAGAAGATCTAAACAGATGAATACAGATGATTCTCCAAAGAAGACATACAGATGGCCAAAAAACACATGAAAAGATGTTCAACATCACTATTAGAGAAGTGCAAATCAAAACCACTCTGAGGTACCACCTTACACTAGCCAGAATGGCCATCATCAAAAAGTCTACAAACAATAAATGCTGGAGAGGGTGTGAAGAAAAGGGAACCCTATCACACTGTTGGTGGGGATGTAAACTGATGCAACAGTATGGAGATTCCTCAGAAAACTACACATAGAATTACCATTTGATCCAGCAATCCCACTCCTGGGCATCTATCCAAAAGAAACCATGCCTCAAAAAGATACATGTACTCCAATGTTCACTGCAGCACTATATACAATAGCCAAGACATGGAAACTACCTAAATGTCCATTGACAGAGGAGTGGATAAAGAAGATGTGGTACATATACACAATGGAATCTTACTCAGTGATTAAAAGGAAAGAAATAACAGCATTTGCAGCACCATGGATGGACCTAGAAATTATCATGCTACGTGAAATCAGTCAGACAATGAGACATCAACATCATACGCTATCACTCACATGTGGAATCTAAAAAAAGGACACAATGAACTTCTTCGCAGACCAGATACTGACTCACAGACTGAAAAACTTATGTTTTCCAAATGAGACAGGTTGAAGGGTGGAGGGATGCACTGGGGGTTTGGGATGGAATTGCTATAAAATTGGGTTGTAATGATCAGCATACAACTATAAATATAATAAAATTCATTGAGTAATTATAAAAAAAAAAAAAGATCATCCAGTTTCTCACAGTCTGATTCAGTGCTTACCAAGCAACTTTACAATTATTATCTTGGGTCTTCAGATAACCAAAACAGGAATGAGGATATGGGCATTCCTGTCATTAGGAAGCTATATCCTCTACTACTAGGCAAATAAACTCAGGTTTCTAGGGAGTTCCTGCTGTGGTGCGGCAGGTTAAGGATCCAGCATTGCCACAGCTGTGGCTAGGATTCAGTCCCTGGCCCGGGAACTTCCATATGCCTCAGGTATGGCTGAAAACAAAAAACAACCCAAGTTTCTAAATCTAAAGATAGAAAAAGAATATCTGGAGTTCCCGTTGTGGTGCAGTGGTTAACGAATCCGACTAGGAACCATGAGGTTACAGGTTCAATCCCTGCCCTTGCTAAGTGGGTTAAGGATCTGGCATTGCCGTGAGCTGTGGTGTAGGCTGCAGATGTGGCTCAGATCCCGCACTGCTGTTGCTCTGGCGTAGGCTGGTGGCTACAGCTTTGATTAGACCCCTAGCCTGGGAACCTCTATATGCCGCAGGAAGCAGCCCTAGAAAAGGCAAACACACACACACACACACACACACACACACATACACACACAAAAAGGTATGAAAAGAATATTCAACATTTTTAACTCAGTATGAGTGTATAGGCAACAAAGGACTCCCTTTTTGGGACAAAGGAAATCCCTGTTTTAAATAGTGAGTAATTCAAAAAAGCAACTCATCACCCCCAAGCAGTATGGTCTAAAAACATTAAGTTCAAGATTCCTTCTGCTGTACAGCACTGGGAACTATATCTAGTCACTTATGATGGAGCATGATGGAGGATAATGTGAGAAAAAGAATGTATATATGTATGTGGACTGGGTCACTTTGCTCTACGATAGAAAACTGACAGAACACTGTAAACCGCCTATAATGGAAAAAATAAAAATCATCAAAAAAAAAAAGAATTTCGGGACTTCCTGTCGTGGCGCAGCGGTTAACGAATCCAACTAGGAACCATGAGGTTGTGGGTTCGATCCCTGGCCTTGCTCAGTGGGTTAAGGATTCAGCATTGCCATGAGCTGTGGTGTAGGTTGCAGACGTGGCTCAGATCCCACATTGCTGTGGCTCTGGCATAGGCCGGTGGCTGCAGCTCCAATTCAACCCCTAGCCTGGGAACCTCCATATGCCTCGGGAGCAGCCCAAGAAATGGCAAAAAGCCAAAAAGCCAAAAAAAAAAAAAAGAATTTCATAAAAAGCATCACCCTAGAAGAGCCATACCTATTTGTCACAGAGGACGGATGGAGAGAGGAGCCTTGAGAAACCGGCTCTACTAAAACACAGGACGATTGCTATAGCTGCGATGGTAAAAAAGACAGAAAATAAAAAATGCTGGCAAGGATGTGGAAAAACAGAAATCCTTATACAGTGCTGGTGGGAAAATGAGATGGTGCAGCCATTGTAGAAAATAGTTTGGCAGTTTCTTAAATAGTTAAACATAAAATTACAAACAATTCCACTCCTTAGATGTCTATCCAAAAGAAATGAAAAAATATTTCTTGTTCACACGATATCCATAAAGTAGAAACTCAAGTGTTCATCAACTGATAAATAGATAAAAGGTAGTCTATCCATACAATGGCATACTATTTGACAAGGAGAGGGAATTGAAAACCGATAAATGCTACAGCATGAATGAGCCTCAAGAACAGTATACTAAGTAAAAGATGCCAGATGCAAAGACCATACAAGGTATGATTCCATTTATATGAATTATCCAGACAGAAATGAAGACAGAAAGTACACTAGCCATTGCCTGGGACTGAACTGTAAATGGGCATGAGGAATTTTACTGGAGTGATGAACATATTCTAAAACTGTATTATGCGGTTGTTATACAATCAGTACACTTATTAAAAATCATGGAATTGTACATTTAAAGCAGATAAATTTTATGATATGTAAATTATGACTCAGTGAGGTTAACAGGAAACAAACAGGTGTCTCCTCCTGTTCATGGAAATAACTCACATGTGTGCCAATGTTGACCACCAAATGCTTTTCCACTTCAGGGCTGGCAAGGCAAAACCAGCAGGGTCCTGGAGGCTGAGCTTCATGTGGAAGAAGGAAAAACGTTATTACGGTCCCAGCACCCCAGCACATAATGACCCTACAGAAACCAGCCTTGTCTGATCTTTGTATCCTGCAAAGACTGGTATGCACCCAGCACTGCCCCAACAGGCTAGGTCTGCTGTGCTCCCACTAGGACCCCAGCCCCATCACTATTATCAATGAAATTAAACCTCTATTAAAAGTTCTGAATTTTGGAGTTCCTGTTGTGGTGCAGTGGAAATGAATCAGACTAGGAACCATGAGGCTGCAGGTTTGATTGCTGGCCTTGCTCAGTGGGTTAAGGATCCAGCATTGCCATAAGCTGTGGGGCAGGTCGCGGAAGCAGCTTGGACCTGATGATGCTGTGACTGTGGCTGTAGGCTGACAGCTGTAGCTCCAATTGGACCCCTAGCCTGGGAACCTCCATATGCCACAAGCGCAGCCATAGAAAAGCAAAAAAAAAAAAGTTCTAAATTTGTAACCAATCCACAGGTAAGTGATCCACAAGTGATAACCACATACTGACTAAAGAAACATGTAAACTGGCAACTGGTTACAACTAAAGAACACTCAACTGGGTGTCTGGAGCCTCAATTCTAGTTCCAGCCATGTCACTAGCTAGCTTGGGAGTAAGTTCACCCTCCCAAAGTCAGCTTCTTCATCTTTGAAACAAGGTGAAGAAAGAGGATCTCAATGAAACAACGCCGTCTTCTCTATCAGTTTGATTACTTTATCATTTCATAAATCTACATTGGTTTTATAGGATCCTAACCTCATGTTTTACAGACATAAAGAAAATGATTTTTCTTTTTCTTTTTTTTTTTCTTGTCTTTTTGCCTTTTCTAGGGCCGCTTCCCACGGCACATGGAGGTTCCAAGGCTAGGGGTCTAATTGGACCTGCAGCCACCAGCCTGCGCCAGAGCCACAGCAACTCGGGATCCGAGCCTCATCTTCGACCTACACCACAGCTCACTGCAACGCTGGGTTCTTAACCCACTGAGCAAGACCAGGGATCGAACCCGCAACCTCATCGGTCCTAGTTAGATTCTTTAACCACTGCGCCACGACGGGAACTCCTATATTTTTTTTTTTTTTTAAGAAAATGAGTTTTTCCACAGTTCTTACAGAAATAGCCTCAGACAGCCTCAAAGTCAGGCCATCTTTACATTCCTTTGTTTTTATTCTTGGTCCTAATGACTCAATGTACAATCTTTTTCTGCCAGAAGTGGCTCTCTTAGCAATGCTGTTGCCCAAACAAGACCCACTGCTTACATCAGAGGCCTCTAGAACGAAGGTACCTACGAGGTTTGCGAGGCTGCTTCAGGTGAGGAGAAGACTTAGTATCTCTGCCTGTAGATGAACGCTTCCTTCCCTGCTTTTCATTTAAATCAAAGAAAAATTGACAGGCTGATTCTTCCTGGAATGGTCAAAGGTAGAAGAGTAAATGTTATTAAACTAACCTATAAACAAGTAGCCAACCATGCATACTCAAGGGAGCATTCCTGCCATGTCATGTCTATCTTTCCTTCCAACCCTTTCTGCCTCTTCTGGAGAAGAAAAGTATCTTTCCAGTCCTGATGCCTGGACTCTTGGTTATACTTCTCAACACCTATCCAAGCTACCACCAAATTCATCCCTTTGGAAATGCAAATTAAAATGCAGGTTAGACAGTGATTCTTGCCAAAAAACAGAATAGCATGAACCTACACAAATTCCTTCTCCTTTCTCTGCCATTGTGCAGTATTACAATTTCATAGGTCAAACAACTCTGAGTTTTAATAAAAAAGATAAGAAGTTTGCTCAGAAAAAAAGTCTGAGAGGAGTTCTCTTGTGGCACAGAGGGTTAAGTGATATCTGGTATTGTATTATCACTGCAGCAGCCTGGGTCACTGCTATGGCGTGAGTTCGATCCCTGGCCCGGGAACTTCTACATGCTGTGGCCGAAAAAAGAGAAATTTCTTCAGAGTGAATCTTATTTACCTACTACCACTCATTATAAAATCACAGATTACACTGCTACCAAGTTAGATCTTGCCTAAAAAGAACAGAGAATTACCTTTAAACAAGGGAAGATTTACATGTGTAACCCCAACATATGAACAAAGTTTAGACAAGAAAGACTTAAAATATGAAACTGTTAACCCCAAACTACAATTAAAAAAAAAAAAAAATTGAGCTTCCTTGAAATCTACTAAGGCTTTCTAAACATCTCCTGATTTCCCAAAGTGGGGGGAAAGATTTATATTCTAGGGATTAAACTTGATTTATGAACTACACTATAACCAGGAAAAGAACACCTGTATTGGGCAATCCTGCCCAGAGAATGCACCTCTCCTCTCAGTCAGAACATACCTCAGGGGCAGGAATTTGCTTTCCTATAGATGCTTCTTTCCCAGATTTTCTGTAAGGGTTTTCAGTGACATCTGGAGGCTGTTTTACCAGTTCTGCTGCATCCATTAGTTTCATGGGAACAATACTGAATGCATAAAGATACTTTGAAGAAGAATAACATAATAATATTAAAGGAAATACTATTATGTAAATGTAATTAACCTATCTTACTGTGAAAATTTCACATAAAGCTTCAGAAACTGAGTAAGATTAAAGAGCAGCAACCAGCCTACCTATGGTTCAGAGAATCTGTAGCAATGCCATTTCAGTGAGCTCTGCATGGGCTAACCAAGGACTGATGAAATAACAGGCAACTAATCAAAGCCAAGCCCTTGCACAAAACAACTATCACTGCAAGGCCCAGGGGGACTTGCTCCATAAACCAAATTGTTTGTCTCTCAGTCCTTTATTTTTGTGCACTTTGTCAACAGAATCGCTGCATTGCCATTTTTTTCTAATGAAAACTAAACTGGACAAGTTAATGTTTCCCTCTGACTTGATACAATTTCTGGTACATATGCTGATAAATTTTCTTAAGGGCTAGTAGCAAAGAAGTAAATATTCACAGAGATTATCTAAATCTTGGACTAATGGCACAGATATTGAAAACTTTACATAAGATGTGAATATATGCCTAACCTCACTACTGGTCAAGGAAATGCAACTAATTTATGATAATACACAATCTTCTATCAGGATGGCTAAAGCTTTATAAAAATGTGACACTACTCATTAAGAATGTAGACAGAAAACAGACTCATACACTGCTGGTAGGGTGTAAACTGAAACAAAATTTTGAGATGAATTTAATAATACTTGCCAAATTTTAAAATGTGCATACTCTTTGAGTGAAGTACACATTGCTTAGGGCTCAGGCTAACATGTCCCTGAAAGTAAAGCAACAGACTATAAATACTGTGCGTGACACTCAGTCTTGAAAGGGCAGTTTAAAAAATTACAAATTGCAATTTGAAAAGAATGCACTGGGCTTAAAAACTTAAGGTATTATGGAAAAAAACAAAATATGTATTGGCTTATCTTTTGCATGTGCACAGTTTATGGCATATTACAGTGTGATAATCTTCAGATGATGATGATGATGATGATGATGATTGTCCTTTAGGGCTGCCCCCATGGCATATGGAGGTTTCCAGGCTAGGGGTCCAATTGGAGCTGTAGCCGCTGGCCTACACCACAGCCACAGCATCTCGGGATCCAAGCCGCGTCTGCAACCTACACCACAGCCCACAGCAGTGCTGGATCCTTAACCCACCTAAGCGAGGCCAGGGATCGAACCCTGAGTCCCCATGAATGCCAGTTGGGTTTGTTAACTGCTGAGCCATGATGGGAACTACTAGTCTTCAGATTATTTCTCCCACTTGACTGACTGTCCTAATTTTTAGCTCTCCCAATTCACAATATCATGCTTTCAGCCCTAAAGAATCAGAAACGCTCTCAAGCAAGTGAGAAAAACAGCATACTTCCCTGGTATATTCTCTTTCATTCACCTGCACTGTTTTCCAGTACACAGACAGATTCCAGGCATCACTAAGATTTCCCAAAGCCAAGGAAGGCTTGGGTTAAATCCTTGAGAAGATTATATTTCTGCTAAATGAAATTGCTAAAAGAAGCAAAGTGGAGTTCCCACTGCAGCTCAGTGATAACGAGACCAACTAGAATCCATGAGGACATGGGTTCAAACCTTGGCCCTGCTCAGTGGGTTAAGGATCTGAAAGTGCAGTGAGCTGCAGTGTAGATTGCAGACGCAGCTCAGATTTGGTGTTGTGGTGGCTGTGGTGTAGGCTGGCAGCTGCAGCTCCAATTCCACCCCTAGCCTGAGAACCTCCATATGTCTTGGGAATGGCCCTCAAAAAAAAAAAAAAAGGAAAAAGAAAAAAGAGAGAGAGAAGCAATCAAAGCAAGAGCGCCATCTGAGGTCAAACTCATGAAAAATATAGAGATAAGCACATGGATGTGGGAAGAAAGGAGCATCACTCATTTGAAATTTTGCCTTTGTTCCATTGGGCCTCTCTCTCCAAACCCTATTCTAAAATCTTCTACAAAGGACCCAAGAGAACCGGACCTTTCATTATCGTTACAAAGAGTAAAGTTACTAAAATGCTGGGTCATTGCAGCTGGGGAGAAGACAAGACCTGAATGCTAAACTGGGCAAGTGGAACATTTATCAGGCAGATGATGAACACTAACCAAACACCAAATACTCAAAATTTACCTTTTTCTTTTCTGGATTTCCAACATTTGCCAGAGCTATGAACCTGGTGGCATGCTGTGCATTTTCCTGCAGAACGATGTGATTTCTATAATATATTTGAGAGATAACAGGTTACTATCAACTAACTTTACCTCTGATCTGCAGTTATGAAATATGTAGACTTCATGGAGCCATGAAAAGAGCTCACGTCCTTAAAAAAAAAAAAAAAGAGAGAGAGAGAGAGAGAGAGCACAGGTCCTGAGTCCATCACCATGAGTTAACAATCTCAGATGTTACCGTCTAGGAGAATCATCATCCCTACTTCCCAGGGCTGCTATTCGGAAAAAATAAGATCGCATATCTGAAAAGCACAAAAAACTCCAACTTTTGGTTAGAAGAGTTGGAAAACTGGAAAAATGCTGATAACTGCTGAAGCTAGGTGATGGGTTCAGGTGGGTTCATTATACTATTCTCTCTTCTGCGTAATAAAAAGCTAAAATGAAAACCAAAGAGAAATGAGTTTTAAATGGAAAAAACATGCTTCAAATAGTAATATATGGTATGATTTCATTTTGTTAGGAAAAATATAAAAACACATTGTCTATGTTTCATAGAAAAAAATGTTAAGTGTGTTTATTATGGATAGTTAAGGGGGTTTGTTACAGCTCTGGTTACAAAGTTGTAAGGGTTTTTGGTTTGCTGGGGTTTTTTTTTATCAGCTTCATTAGATCTAATTCAAATACCGTACAATTCACCAGTTTGTAGTATATTCATATATATTAAACCACTACCACAATCTAATTTTAGAACATTTTTATCACCTAAAAAAAGAAACCTTGTATCTATTAGCAGTCATTTCCCATTTCCCTCCAACTAACCTCTGACAACCAAGTAGTCTCTCTCTATATGGATTTGCCTATTCTGGACATTATGGATAAATGGAATCATACAGTATTTTGTGTCATATAATATGCGGCATTTCTTTTATTTAGAATAATGTTGGAATTCCCGTCGTGGCGCAGCGGAAACAAATCCCGCTAGGAATGATGAGGTTGCTCAGTGGGTTAAGGATCCAGCGTTGCCGTGAGCTGTCATGTAGGTCACAGACACGGCTGGGATCCCGACTTGCTGTGGCTGTGGCATAGGCTGGCAGCTACAGCTCCGATTAGACACCTAGTCTGGGAACCTCCACATGCCGCAGGTGCGGCCCTAGGGGAAAAAAAAAAAATAGAACAATGTTTTCAAGGTTCACCCATGTTGTAGCAATGTATCAGTACTTCATTCCTTTTTCTTACTGAATAACATCCCACAGAACGGATATACATACCACTCTTTATTTATCCATTCATCAGGTAATGGATATTTAGGTCATTTCCACTTTTTGGCTATTATCAATAATGCTGTTATGACCACTGTGTACATGGGAACCTATGTTGACATTTCACTCGGTGTAGGAGTGGAACTGCTGAGACATATGGTTAGGAAATGCCAAACAGTTCTGCAAAGCAGTTGTACCATTTTACATTCCCACCAGCAGGGTATGAGGTTGCAATTGCTCCACATCCTGGTCAAAACTCATTATTTGCCATTTTGATTATAGCCATCCTAGAGGGGTGAAAAGTACTATCTCATTGTGGTTTTGATTTGGATTACCCTAATGCTAATGATGTGTGAGCATCTTTTCAAGTGCCTACTGACCACTAGTTTATGTTCTTCAGAGAAATGTATATTCGTACCCTTAAAAGTTAAACAGATTTTGAGTTGCTTGTTCCTATAACCTTTCTGTTTTCAGTTCATGGTTTTAGAGAACAAAGTTTTTTCTGGAATGTATATACGGAGATATAAAAGAAAAATCTGGAGTACCTATGAATATATCTTAGGCTGCAGGATTATAACGAAACGGCAGGTTATATTCCTCTTTTTGCTCACCTATATTTTTTTTTTACTTTCAGCAACACATACATTGCTTTAGCATTTAAAAAAAAGTTTTTATAAATCATTTTAGAGATTATCCACGCCCTTTACACTGAAGATCTTTGAGAATTAACTTTACCTAGCTCTATTACTTATAAAACATTGGTTTTATTTTCATCCTTTAAAAAAAAAAATCAACCTCCAAACTATATGAAAAGAGAGAGAGACAGAGACTTGATCCAAGTTTTTTTTTTATCCGAATTGAAATACTTCCTAGGTGATTACACTAAGTTTAAGACTATACAAAGAGTACTATTTAACCTGATCAAAACAGGACTTACTGAAGCATCAAGCAATGATTAAAAAGTACTGTAATCTCAGACCCTCAACCTTTTCAGTGGCTCTATATTGTCTAATTCCTTGTATTTTAAATTAGGAAACCAAACTCAGGAATGATTTGAAGGTCACCGATTTCATGCCAGAGTAACTAAAAGGAATTAAGATGTCACGTGGCCAAAATGAATGTGAAAAGTTTACACAAAAAATCCAAGGTAAATTCTTCAAAAACCCACTAAGAATGAAATGCTACTCACCGATATGGAAGCCTCTCATAATAGGTCTTTTCCAAAGCAGCAAAATGATATCTGGGTTTTAAGCCTGCGGCAAGACTGGAGATCAAAGCAGAGCCACATTTTTTGGTATCCACTTCTCCCTAGTAAAGGGAAACTCAGTCATCATAACAGACCTAGGAGTTATCAAGAAATGCAGAGAAGTAAGACACAGTGATATGTCTTTGGAATCTTTACGAGGCTACAATGTGGGAAGTAGGATTCGCATCATGAAATCCATACTTCTGGCCCTCAGAGAAATCTCAAACAATATAGGGAACTGGGCTAATGTGAATGCAGAAATAGGAATTGGTGGAAATCAGAAGTTAAAAGGGAAGATAACTCTTCTATACTAAGATGCAATACAAGGTTTATTAAAATCTTTTTTTGAAAAGTAAGTACTCTCTCTCTGGAGCCCAGATGGTGCTTCCATAATTTGCTTTGTTGTGCTCCTGTGTTTTGATGATACAGTCACAGTCATTGCAGAAAATCAAAATTAAAAGTGAGCTTTCAGGGTCCCTAGGACCTATAGAGTATTCGGCATAGAATATTCAAGAACTTCATTATATAAGCGTATAATCCTTTATTTTGCTTCAGTCAAGGAAGGTGTGTTTTGTGGAAGGACATAACCATGCTCTTATTACAAAGTTTGTAACATAAAGTTTGTGAAAATTTAGGCTTGTTCCCAGAACATGCCTAGCTTCCATTAACAACAAATTATGTGATCTCTCATCCATAACATTATTTATGAACTTCATTCTAAGAGATACTGGCTGTAAATAAAGAAATTACCAAAGTTAATTTTTCATTACGTAAAGCAAAAACTTCCTTTTGTCTTAGGCTCGCCTCCTCCAGTTTCTGCTGAGGAGTGGGGATTTGGCTTTGAGGTTAAGTGTAGTAATAGAGACTAGTGAACTATGTTGTTTTCTCCTCTACAAATATCTTATATGATTACTTATAAATTTTCATCAAAATCAACTTTAGTCAAAAATGGTTAACTTTTCTAGCACCCCCATAATGAAAGAGCCTCCTTCTTTTTATTCTTCCTTACAGAATATCACAAGTCTCTTTCCCTTCCATCATCACTAAGGCAGACTTTCTCTGGATCTTTCTGAGTTTTGCTATATCTTCTCTGTGCTGCAACCAGCATGCCTCTTGTATTCTAATGGAAGAATAACCATGGGTTTGCAGAAAGGAAAGAGACCATTTTCCCTTCTCCTTTCAATATCTTGACAATGCCAAGTATTTTGTTGGCCTTTCTGATCATGGACACATTGTGCTAAAGTTGGTACAGAGTGGTCTACAAGGCCCTTTTCTGGATCATCACTGACTACTCTGCATCTAGGAATTGAAATTTGTCCCTAAATGGATTCTTGCATTTTCCTTCAAGGAAGCTCAGCTGATGCCTTCTGCCCTCACATACAACTTTTCAAGGCCTTCCTTAGGCTATTTCCATAAAAGTAGCTCCCCATGATAGCTGTCACTCACCAACCTGGGGTACAAGCTCTTCTACATTGCTTATAAAAATATTTATATCAAATGCAATGGTATGCTCCAACACATTCCAACATTAAATCTTTCCCATTAGAGAAGTACTAAGTTTTCAAAATAGTGTTTCCTAACTTTTTTTTTTTTTTTTTGCTTTTTAGGGCCACACGTGTGGCATATGGAAGTTTCCAGGTTAGGGGTGGAATTGGAGCTGCAGCTGCAGGCCTATGCCACAGGCAGAGAAACACAGGATCCGAGCTGCATCTGCTACCTTGCAGCTGCAACTGCCAACCTACACCTCATAGCAACACCAGATCCTTAACCCACTGAGCAAGGCCAGGAACCGAACCTACATCCTCATGGTTACTAGTCAGGTTCACTACCACTGAGCCACAACAGGAACTCTGTTTCCCAACTTTAGATGACTAGCCTCAATCCCATGATTTCCTCTTTTAAAATATTTTGATGGCCAAAAAGATATAATCTGGAATAAAAAGGGGGAAATAAAACCACGGAGCTGCCACTAGCTATAAATCTTTTCACTGAAAGTTAGTGACCCCTCAAAAAATATTAAGAAGCTTAAGAAAGGGTAATTTTTTTAAAAACATTCATATATAATTAAGACTTCACCAATCTTGGAGTTCCTGTTGTGGCTTTGGAAATGAACCCAACTAGTATCCATAAGGATGTGCATTCAATCCCTGGCCTCACTCAGTGAGTTAAGGATCTGGCACTGCCACAAGCTGCAGTGTAGGTCGCAGATGTGGCTGGGATCTAGCACTGCTGTGGCTGTGGCGCAGGCCAGCAGCTGTAGCTCAGATTCAACCGCTAGCCTGGGAACTTCCATATGCCACAAATATGGACCTAAAAAGCAAAAAAGACTTCACCAATCTTATTTGTGAATCATGCTTTCATAAGATCAACTTTTGCTTTGGTTAGCTGATAAGGCTTTAGCCAGAAAAAATACAGTAAAAAAAGATTTCTACTGAAAGGAACTAAGAGCTGAAATACTCATATAAAGAGCAAGAAAAAGTTCATATTAAGCCACTGCAATTTGCTTTTAGGAATTCCAACTGAACAAACACTACTCACAGAAGAATTCCCAAAGTTCCCCACATACTTGGGCCATGGGGATGTGAGTAAGATATCAACACCCTTAAACTGGGGTGTTGAACACAGCATTATTCTCAGGGAAGACACATCCTTGGGACTAAAACTGTAACCTGGGACAGGCTCATTTAAGGACTCTGTCCCACTGAGGTACACAATCTGCAGCCCCGAGCTTCCAGTGAAGATTCCTTTACGACCTGGATTAAAAGAAAAATGTACAAGTTTTAGTCAAACTGCAGAATGAAATGTCACTCTGGTGATGAATCTCTTTCCTTAGGCTCCAACTGTCCCACCTCCCTGCCTTTTCTAAACTCCCCTACAGCCCCACTTCCGATTCTTAGGTCTCAATGCTAGATGCTACAACAGTCCTCCTGTTTAGTAAGTAAGAGCAGCCCTTACGCACTGGATGCTGGAACCCACAGTTCAGCCTGACTGTCCCCAGTGCATGACAAATGAAAACACTTGGGAAGCACTGATTAAGAAAATGGCTCTCTGGAGTTCCTGTCATGGCTCAGCGGCTAACGAACCCGACTAGCATCCATGAAGACATGGGTTCAATCCCTGGCCTTGCTCCGTGGGTTAAGATTCCGGCGTTGCTGTGGGCTGTGGTGTAAGTCGCAGACGCAGCTCAGATCCTGAGTTGCTGTGGCCATGGTGTAGGCCAGCAGCTATAGCTCCAATTCGACCCCTAGCCTGGGAACCTCCATATGCTGTGGGTGGGGCCCTGAAAAGACAAAAAAAAATTTTTTTTAATTTAAAAAAAAGAAAAAGAAAATGGCCTTCTGCCTTCTAGAGACTCTATATGGACTAAAAGATATCGAGAACTTGGACACAGGGAGAGGCAATGAGAAGAAAAAATAATTGCAGTTCTGACTAAGCGATAGTGTAGAACAGATGTACTCTTGTAATCATGAAGGCAGAAGCTTCCAAAATGAAGGAAAACATTCAGAAAAGGCAACTACTAGGGAAAAATTAAGAGATGCTGCCATCTTCTAAATTTACTCCTGGCTTGTGCCCTTGATTCTATTCCCTCCTGTTGCCTCAAAGACCTTGCTCCATCAATTTTCACCTCCCTTTTACCTACTGAGTCTCTTCTCAAATGGCACTTCCCATACTAACTCATAATGGAACACACATATTAACTAACAAAGAATAATAAAGAATAAAGGAACATACACACTGATAAAAAAGAACACGCATACTAACAAAAAACCATAAAAGAAGCATTTACAGCAAAAGAAATGTAGAAGCTTCCTAAAGAAATGAGAGACCAAGGAGTTCCCATTGTGGCGCAGTGGTTAATGAATCCGACTAGGAACCATGAGGTTACGGGTTCAATCCCTGGCCTTGCCCAGCAGACTGGGGATCAGGGGTTGCCGTGAGCTGTGCTGTGGCTCTGGCATAGGCTGGCGGCTACAACTCCAATTTGACAAAAAAAAAAAAAAAGAGGAGTTCCCGTGTGGCGCAGTGGTTAACGAATCCGACTAGGAACCATGAGGTTGCGGGTTCGGTCCCTGCCCTTGCTCAGTGGGTTAACGATCCGGCATTGCCGTGAGCTGTGGTGTAGGTTGCAGATGCGGCTCGGATCCCGAGTTGCTGTGGCTCTGGCGTAGGCTGGTGGCTACAGCTCCGATTCAACCCCTAGCCTGGGAACCTCCATATGCCGCGGGAACGGCCCAAGAAATAGCAACAACAACAACAACAACAACAAAAAAGACAAAAAAAAAGAAAGAAAAAAGAAAAAAAAAGGACCAAGAGAGAGGGACTATGAAGAGCAGTTGAGCCATTTTAGAAAAAAATGAGTTGAATGACCATGGTGGAGGGAAGGGGAAAGATGGAGAAGAAAAGCAAAATTTGATAGTGATTTTTTTAAAGAACCGCTAAGTTTCAGGGGGTTATGAAGGAACAATTTTAACCTAGAATTAAAGAATGGACCTGAAATCAGAAAAAGGACAAAAGCGGAATTCCTGCTGTGGAGCAGCGGAAATGAATCCGACTAGTACCCATGAGGTTGTGGGTTCGATCACTGGCCTCACACGGTGGGCACTGCCATGAGCCATGGTATAGGTCACAAACTCAGCTCAGATCCCACGTTGCTGTGGCTGTGGTGTAGGCTGGCAATTACATCTCTGATTTGAGCCCTAGCCTGGGAACTTCCATACGCCCCAGATGTGGCCCTAGAAAGCAAAAAGAAAAAGGACAAAAGTAGTGAAAAACAAGGATTAGCACTAAAGACTTGAGTTTTTCAAAACCTTAATGAAACCTAGAACTATAGGAAATTTGGAGTTTAATGAACACTGTATATATCTAGCAATGTTATATGGTGAGACCACATATAAGGAATTTTTTTTTAAAACACAATTTATACCTTAAGTACTCCAAACACTGTAGTCAAGTAGATTATTTCTCTAGTTGGCTGAAAGAGTACATATGGGTTGTAGAAGTTACAAGGAGACTGAGGCGAGGAGGGAGACAACAGAGGAAAAATACTGTGGTCTTAAGCGTATAGACATAGACTTTAGAAAGAAACCCCCTGATCTCCATTCTCTCAAGCAGTAATGACAGAAGAACCCAGTCACAAATTTCCTGGGACATGTTATGTTCATTACAAGCACACAAAATATCAACTTACCCAGATAAGTAATGTTTTCAGCTAATTCACACCCATCAACATCTTGGAAATATTTTACTGTTTCCTGGTTATTGGCACCCAGCACATATGTCTGAATAGGAGCTAGTGAGAGAAACAGACATGACATCAGATAGTTACCAGACCTGCTTTAGAACTTGAGAACTGCTTCCCCACAGGAAAAGCACTCATAGCAGAAGTAAAGAGTCTGCAATCCTATATATGGAACATGCTCACCGCATAGGATATCCTACACCCAACCGTGTGGGCTATTAAACGGTATAAGCTGATGAAGTAACATTTTACAGAAGATGGTCAATGTAGTTAGGAAAACACAGATCCAAAAGAGCTTAAAAAACACTGCAACTGGAAAAAGGAAAGGGCACATATTTGGTTGCATTGATTCAGCTCCTTCCTATGGAGAAGAAAATTCTTTTCCTGGAACTAAATCCAACCAAATTCAATACATCAACATTTGGATGCAGAGGCCTTCTTTCCAGGTCAATGCAGAGGTCAAAGGCAAACTTTTAAATTAAATCACTAATGTGTGAAAAACAACCCAGCAAGAACCATGCAGCCCTGAAACTTTGTTAGTAATCTTATGTTAAAAATATGTTCTGTACCTTTCTTGACGCCAGTTTTATACTCCTCCCATTCAGTATCTGGAGCGGAACCAAAGAAATTTCCTACACACAACAGCAGCTAAAATGAGTTTTTTAAACAGATATATGAGATTTTTAAATATCAAACAGGACATAATTGATAGTAACATTATTCAGCTACAGCTAATTACCCTACTTAATGATCTCAACCCAGTTTTCTCCTTAGTCAATTTAAAGAATTGCTATACATAATTCTTTAGCAACAACTGGAACAGTTAGTCTGATTCTACAAATTACTAAACTTTGGCTCACTGGCTGTCAGATTCATGCTGGGGAAGGGAACAAGCGGGTCAGGGAGAAACTGAGAAATCAATGTCGAAGAATCCCGCTGTGAAATACAAAACTTTAAATATTAGATATGCTGAGAGATATAGGGCATAAAGGACACACTTCTTGTATGCTGGTTGTCCTACTCAATTTTTAACCCATTGAACAAATTATTCCCATACCTACAATACTCTTCTGGACTCTAAGAATTTACAGTCTAGTGGGCAACCACACACAACAATTACAAAGGGCTCTTTAGTTTGTGAAGCATTTGCACATACACTATCTGACCTCACCCATACCACATAGTCATGAACTACATCTGTGCTTCCCAAACCCAGTGGTCAGAACCATTTAGGGAAGTTTTGCTAGTCTGTTTTCAGTTTTGTGTACAGTAAAAAAGTAACGAGATTCATATTCAAAAAGTATAAAAAGGTCTACAGTAAACGCTAATGTGTGAAAAACAACCCAAACCACCCTTCAGCTACTGAATTCTCATGCTCACAAAAGGAACTCAATCTAGCCAAAAAAAGGAGAGTGTGGGTTCAATTGAGAAATGTATAAAGGAGCCCAAACTTTATTTTAGTATGTTTGATTACAACAGTCAAATTAAATGCAGTAAAAAGAAACATCTTACATCAAAGCTTCCACTTTTCTTTTGAATTGCTCGAACTCTATTGAATAAAATATCAAACTTTCCTTCAACATCGCCACAAGCCAAGCTGCAAAGAAGAGACAAATGTTAAGGCAATTCAGGACACACAAATAGGCCTGCCAGATAGATAATGGTATATACTAGTCTTCCTGGATCAGGGAACTATGCGACCTAGTCTTTCTGAAATTATCTGAGAGGTTCAATGCATGTGAACTATTAATGACCACTGGGCAGCGCCACCTAAAGGTCTCAACAATATTTTCAACTCACCATATATAAAATTAAGCCTACATTTCCCTCCAAAATTGAGCCAGCTTCTTCTCACTGCCAAGTTTGTGAATGGACCTACTACTGACTTGGTTACCAGAAGTCAAAAACCCTCCATCCAATCATCAAATCTCATCAATCCCTTTTTTACAAGTATCTTTCACAGTCATCCTGACCTTTTCATTTCCACTGTTATTATCTTAGCACAGGTCTTCGGTCATCCATTCAACAAACACACTCTGGATAGCTACAACATGCTTGCTAAGTGCAATATGGCAAGTACTATGCTAAAGATATGTTAGGTATATAAAGAAGAGGAAGACTCAGTTCAAACCTCAAAGAGTTCACAATCAGGGAAGGGGAAAATACTCTGATAAGTTTATATGAAAAAGGGCAATAATAGGAGGTACATGTAAAATGTTAGGGGGTAGGGAGGTAGAAATCGGCATGAGTTGAAATTTGTAAGGTGAACTGGCCCTAAGTTGTGAGGAAACTTGGTCTATTATCTCATTTCCGAGTTGATTTTTTTTTTTCCTGGCCATGCCGGCAGCATACAGAAGTTCCAGGGCCAAGGGTTGAATCCATGCCACCACAGTGACCCAAGCCACAGCAGTAACGACCCTGGCTCCTTAACCCACTGAGCCAACAGGGAACTCTTCTGAGTTTTTATAATTCTGATATGTATGGTTTTTCCACTTCTCATATTTTCTTAAAGTCTTTTAACTAATCTTGAAAGATTGCCATTCTTACTGTTTTATCCTATGTCTTTCTGGTGTGCTTTATTGTCCATATCACTGAATATTTTCAAGCTGGAGAGAGACAAAATATATCTGTTTTAGAAAGATCATTTTAGTAACAGTGTAAAAGATAGTCTAGAGAAACAAGTGACTATAAGCAAAAATACCAGCAAAGAGGGCAATGTCAAATGAAGACAGGGAGGAGAGAAACATGAGAAATTTAAAATTCTGAGAACTTGAACACAAACTGGAGTGAGAAGAATGGAGAATTACAAGGCTGAGCAACTGAGAGTCTTGTGGTTATGACAGAGGCAGAATCAGAGAGAAATATAATGAATCTGCTACTGGATATGACGTAGAGAATGTGCTTACATTTCCTCTAATACCTTCCCTCTTCCTGTCCATCTTACATAAGGCCAACAGTTTAACGTTCTTTCCTCAACAACATTAAGACAACTCACTGCCTGAGGAACCACTGCTTTCCACAACTCCCTGATCTCTCTTCCCAGTGCTTTCTCCCAGTTTCCATAACAGAAATCTTCCCTATGTCACACTGATCGCTCTGGTTCTGCCATTCCCTTGGAGTACTCACTTCTCCCAACAGTCCCACACTACCCATCTTGAGTCTAAATTCTTCCCATCCTTCAAGGCTGAGCATATCTCTAAAGCCTTCCTGACCAGCTCAGAAAGTCCTCTTCTCAAAAATTTAGAAACCCACACAGCTTTTCAGAGCTGTCTTCTAAGCACCAGCTCTCCTAGGAAGCCCTCCAGCCTCTACCAGTTACCTGGTGCTCCCACAGGATCCTGCACTTCCTCTCTCATAGCAGTTGTCACATGGAATTACATCTGTTTTGGGGAGAGCCATTGCCTGGTTGTACATCGTAAGACACATCTTAAAATTCATCATCTTCTCATCTGGACCCGTTTCCCATGCTTCCCATTCCACTGAAGAAAGAAATCTAGGACCAGGACAGTACTGACTGCTCACTCATAACCAAACCATCTCTAAACCCTGTTGATGTCCTCTCCTTTTTTCTTTTCTTTTCTATTTATTTATTTATTTTACTGCACCCATGCATAAGTTCCCCAGCCAGAGATAGAAACTCGTGTCACAGAAGTGACCCCAACAGTAGTGACAACGCCGGATCCTTAACCTGCTAGGCCACCAGGGAACTCTGATGTCTTATGCTTAGGAAACTCGAATCCTGACACTTTTCCACTGTCGTCACTCTACCTAACCCTAGCTGTCTTCTACTTTGGCTCTACTTGTTCCTCACAGTACAGCCAGAATTGCTTTCCAAAACGAAAATCTGATCATGCCAAGACATTCTTAAACATTGCAATGGCATTTTTAGGATAAGGACAAAACTATTAACCAAGGTTCAATCATCATTTCCTTGATGCCTCACCTTAAGCTAAATATCCTATATACACCCTCCCAGAATCATGAACATTTTCCTCCCAACATTTATCAGGACTGTAATTCAACATGTTTCTGGATTCTCTGATATCCTTTCCTCTAAACTATAAGATCCATCAGGCCAGGAACTCCATCTATGCAACGTCTAGCACAGGACCTGGCACACTGCAACTGCTCAGTGAATACTGTTGAATGAATGGCTGGATAAAGCCTTCTCCTCACCACCCCGTCAAAAAGCGCGCCAAGGCACAGGCCCTATTTCTCTCTCCTGTCCATCACGGCCCAGGGCCCATCAATAAACCCCATGCCTGCAATTTTTAGTTAATAAATATAGGCCGGGGAGAAATGATGAGGAAATGTCAGAGGTCAGGACGGCCTAACACGGAGGAGGCCTGACGCTGGGAGCTTCTGCCTATCCCAGCTAGGGCTGCCAAGAGTTCTTTTCGGAAGCGAAAATGGCCTGGAAAAGAGGCCGGCCCCGGCCAGGAAAAGACGCGATCGCATCTCACCAGCCAATGCCCGGATCCCACTCCTTCCCCTTTTCCTCCACCCTTTCCGTTCTGAGAAAAACCGGTAGAGACACACACACGCACACAGGCACACAGACGCTTCAGACTCAGGGTCACTCACAGGCGCAGCGGTTTCTGAGCCATTCGCCCTAACAACCTGGTTACAACGACCTGCTTCAGCGAACGCACGCTCCTCCGGGAAATGAAATGCAGTCACACAGCAATAAGCCGTCTGCACGCCCAGCCAATGAAAGCTCAGTTACCTACGGAGAGCGCAGAGGGACAGAAGCCTCTCTCAGGTCGTTTTGCCTCGAGGAGGAATCCACCAAGAGCGTGAAGGAGGAAGAGGGACTGACTAAAAGGATTCCGATTGTAACTTATTTTGGGGCAGTTGAAATTATTGAGCTGCTAGAAAGCTCCTGGCACAACAATGGCCCCAACCTAACCATGTTACCCTCGTGGGAAACACAAACTTCTTCCACACGTGATCTTTGTAAGTTTCAAACTTAACAAAATGTCAAAAGAATAATGGCCATCGCCTGTATTCATAAGTGTCAACAAGTTGACAGATTTATTCTTCCCTCCCCGTTGTGTCCTTCGGAGTGCATAGCACTTTTATTGTCAGGGTCACTTGAAAGTAAATTGAAAACAGCCGGAGTATCTCAGCATGTATTACCTAAGAATAAGGACATCCTCTGACACAACCGTAACACCATTAATACACCTAAAAAAATAATCATTAGTTCAATAATATTCACCTAACACACATTTATATTTAAAAGTTCTTTTGTTCCCCCCCAAATTTATTTTATACCTTTATTTGTTTTAAGATCCAATCAAATTTCTCACTAGGATTCTGCTCTATCTTGTCTTTTGATCCACAGTAGCCGCCCCCCCACTCCGCCTCTTTTTAGTTTGTTTTTCATGACATCGGCTTTTTTTGAGAATTCAGACCAATTGGTAGATGACAACAGTTAAGGAGATGGAAACAAAGGAGAGTTCCTGACAATTGAGGGGCATGGAAGACTCACCACGGGCAGCCAAGCAATTAAAAATGAACTAAAACTTAAAATAAGTTCAGGGAGAACAAATTTCTGGTTTTCCTCACAACTACTACTATGCTTTTTTGGGAAAAATCAAGTTAACTCTCCCATAAATTCTGATGCCCCTGTACTGCTGGCATGCTAAAGATGTAATTTTTTCTACTTTGGGGGTAATATAGCACAGCCCAGGAGTGGAGATGAAAACTGAATCCTGAAGAAGACTAATAGCTTGTCAAACATGGGCAGGTAATAATTTCAGGAAGAGAAAATAACAGTAACATATGAAAACTCATCCATGGGATTGTTATATTTATTATTATTATTATTATTATTATTATTATTATTATTTAGGGCCGCACTCGAGGCATATGGAGATTCCCAGGCTGGGGGTCAAATCACAACTACAGCCGCTGGCCTACACCACAGCCACAGCAATGCAGGATCTAAACAGCATCTGTGACCTACACCACAGCTTAACCCATTGAGCAAGGCCAGGGATCGAACTCACAACCTCATGGTTCCTAGTCAGATTCGTTTCCACTGAGCCACGATGGGAACTCCAAACATTTTAACATATATGGAATTCTGTGTTATCTTTACAATTTTCCAGCAAATCTAAATCTATTATAAAATAGAAAGTTTGTGAAAAACAATTCATCCATGAGAATTTAAGTTTGTTCAAGATGGCTGAATACAGCATTAAGTGTCAGAGTAATACGAAATAATATTGCATGCATGCTAAGAAATCTGGCTTTAGGAAACATTCTTCTCAAGCGCACAAGAAACAAGCAATCATCATGCGTTAGGCTACAAGTCTTAATAAATTCAAGAAGACAGAAATTACATCAAGTATCTGTTCTGAGCACAATGTCATGAAACTAGACTCTGGTAATAGGAGGAAATTGGAAATTCACAAACTCGTGGAAATTAAATAACACTCTTGAACAACCAATGGGCAAAACAAAAAAGAAAATCTTGAGACAAATGAAAATGGAAACATAACAAACCAAAATGTATGGATAAAGAAAGAGCAGTTGTAAAAGGAAAATATATAGCTATAAATGATTATACCAAGAAAAAAGAGATCTCAAACTACCTAACGTTATACCTCAAGATACTAGAAAAAGAAGAATAAACTAAGCCCAAAGCTAGCAGAAGGGAGGAAATAATAAAGATTAGAACAGAAATAAATGAAATAGAGAACAATAGAAAAGTTTCATCAGAAACTAAGAGTTGGTTTTGGAAAAGATAAAATTGACAAAGCTTTAGTTAAACTAACCAAGACACAGATAGGACTCAAATAAAATTATAAATTAAAGGAAGACCACAGAAATGCAAAGAATCATGAGACTATATGAGCAATTATCTGCCAACAAACTGGACAACCTGTAAGAAATGGATACATTCCTAGAAAAACATAACCCACCAAGCCTGAGTCATGAAGAAATGGAAAATCTGAACATATCAATAATGGGTGGAGTTCCCATTGTGGCTCAGTGGTAACAAACCCAACTAGTATCCATGAGAATGCAGGTTTGATCCCTGGCCTTGCTTGGTTGGTTAAGAATCCAGTGTTGCTGTGAGCTGTGGTGTAGGTCACAGATGCGGCTTGGATCCTGCATTGCTGTGGCTGTGGCACAGGCCAGCAGCTGCAACTCCAATTTGACCCCTGGTGGGAACTTCCATATGCCACAGGTGCGGCCCTAAAAAGAAAAAACAAAAAAAATAAAGAAAGAGGGAGTTCCCTTTGTGGCTCAGCAGGTTAAGAACCCAACTATTATCCATGAGGATGTAAGCTCAATCCCGGCCTCCCTCAGTGGGTTAAGGATCTGGCGTTGCCACAGGCTGCAGTGTAGGTCATAGGTGTGGTTCAGCTCCTGCATTGTTGTGGCTGTGGCGTAGGCCACAGCTGGAGCTCTGATTCAACCCCTAGCCTGGGAACTTCCATATGGCACAGGTGGTGCTGCAAATAAAAAAAGAAAGAAACAAAGGGAATTACAGTAGACTAGTCCATCCTCAGAAAAAAAAAAAGCAATATGAAATATTTATTAAAATTATGGTTTCTAAGTTTTAAAAAAGTCTGGCTTTTTCAAAGAGGCCATCAGAAATCATGAAAAGATTCTTTCTTTTTTTTCTTATTTATTTATTCATCATGAAAGGATTCTAAGTGGTGGGAGTAATGTGGCCAGTTTACATTTTAGAAAGATAGGTGTGTCAGTGTGGACAGAGGGTTGTAAGGATAGTTACAATGAGAAAAGACCATAGCAACAGGCAGAGAAGCAGAGAATAAAGGATGGTGGGCTAGAACATAACTGGTAGGAAATGACAGAAACAAAGTTAAGAACTCTTTAAGAGATGGAATTGGGGACCTCAGGCACCTCCCTAACTGCTAACACCCAACTCTGGATATGGTTGCCTATCTTCCAAATTAGACTGGTCAGTCGGTATCCTCCATCCACTGACGTCTTTAATCTGAAACGAAGCCAATCAGGTCCACAGAAGCTCCCCTGATTCTACAGACACAAGCAGGAAGATATTCTATAAAACCGTTTATTTAATGAGCAGCAGCCCAACTGGCAGCCCTACCTCCCCACCTAACACATACACACAAAAGGGAGCACATGTAAAGGTGTCATCCATCCCCAGGCAAAAGACTGCAGAGAAGAGGCAGGGGGTGCCCACTGCATATACCAAGCTCTCACAACACTCCTTTCACTGTCCCTGCTCAGTCAAGATGACTTGGCCTGAAATTGTTTTAAGATTTTTCTGTTCTTTGCAACATTATGGAAAATTACCAACATTCACAAGGTGACAAACTGTTAAGAATAAGACTATTTTGGAATTCCCTTGTGGATTAGTGGGTTAAGGATCCAGCATTGTCACTGCAGTGGCTCAGGTTGCTGCTGTGGTACAGGTTCAGTCTTTGGCCTGGGAACTTCCACATGCCACAGGCATTGCAAAAAAAAAAAAAAAGGACTGTTTTGTTTTCCTTTTTTAATTTAGGCTCTTGTTAGCAATACATTAGCATCCTTAATAGGGAAAAACAACCATTTATAAGGTAATTCAAAACCAATCATTTAAGAAAATAATACAGTGTACAACAACTACCAGGCAAAATAGGTCCTCTCATTTGATCCTATTGGCAAGGCCAGGTTTATCCCAAACTTTGAGAGACTCTGTCCTGAATGGATGATGAGACATTCAAGTAAAAGGTAAGGAGTTATAAGTGTGAGTTTCTGAGGGATTCTGCCTCAACAGAAGTTCAGGAGCAGCCACATTTCTCCAGTTTACTCCAATGTTGTGATGTTTTCTAGGACAAACACACAGTTGCCTTTTAAGGAGTTTTGACAATTCATCGGCCTTAGGATTCAGGTCTTATAAAACATTCTTCCCATATTAAAAAAGACTGTCCCACAGGAGTAAGTTTTTCATCGCTTCTCCAGCTTCTTATACTTGGCTTCTGCAGGAGGGAGAGGGAGAGAAAGTTATATCTTTTAAAGTTGGCTCTTACAAAGATACTTTTTAGTTAGCATTTCTAGGCAAATTCCAAAATGTAGACATTTTTAAACAATCTAATAATTTCAGTCTTCCTAGCTGTCCAAATTGTATCCAAATTACAGGCATACCACAAAGGTTAACCATCATAGTAGCTAAAGACAGATATTTGTGTATCTGTCCAATTATAATCAGTGTGCACAACTTAAGGAGTCAAATATACACACACAGAACTGAGAACTTGTGTTAACAAGTTCCCTAAGTTCTAACCTTGTCACCAGCACCTGCTCAGAGGCTCCACCAGGATTAAGCAGGTCTACTGGCACTTGAACCACTAGGTGCCTTTCAAAGCACAGGAAATTGCCTCTTGAGCCTCTATCCCAGGTACCCTCTGGGAGCCAGACTAGAACTCTCAAGAGTATATGTTTCACCTTTTATCCTCTTATTCATATCCCTCACTCTAGGAAAAACAATTCTGAAAGACACAGAAATTTAAAATACTATCAAAAAAATCTCTTAATGTTATCGATTCCCTTTTTCCTCAAAACCTTGAAAGCATCTGGTACAATGCCTTCACCATTAGTAAATTTAGTTGTAGTCATCATTCAGTGAATTTAACTGTGGAAAAGGAAATTATTAACTACCACCCATGTCAAATCTCAGTCTGCTACAAACCAATCTCTTGACTGTACATTGTCAATAACTGTCAATGGTAAAAATAAAATAATCTGTAAAATATATCTAGGTTAAAAACAACTGCATTATTATTTATATTTTTATGGCTGTACCTACAGCATGTGTAAGTTTCCAGGCCAGGGATTGAACCTGTGCCACAGCAGCAATCCAAGTCACAGCAGTGACAATGCTGGATCCTTGACCAATAGGCTGCCAAGGAACTCTCTCAACTATTCTGTTTTGTTTTGTTTTTGTTTTGTCTTTTTAGGGCCGCACCTGCAGCACATGAAGGTTCCTGGGCTAGGGGTCGAATTGGAGCTGTGGCTTCCAGCCTACACCTTAGCCACAAAGCCAGATCAGAGCCGCATCTGCAACCTACACCACAACTCACAGCAATGCCCGTTCCTTAACCCACTGAGCGAGGCCAGGGATCAAACCTTTGTCCTCATGGATGCTAGTCAGATTCATCTCTGCTGAGCCATGAAAGGAACTCCTATTCTGTTTTTTTTAAGACATATATCTGCATTATTAAAGACATTTTAGCCTGCTGAACCACATTTAAGAGCTAGAGCTTTGTAGTCAATCAGACCTAGTTTGGAATATGGCTCTTCCATATACTAGCTTTGTGTCCTTAAGCAAATTATAACCCCTTCAACCAGTTTCCTCTTCTATAGAATGGGGATAAAAATCATGTACTTACCTCACAGATTAAAGGATAAAACGATAAAAAACATAATAGATGCAAAGAACTAAGAACAGTGCCTGATATATTGCTAAGTACTCAGGAAACGTTATTTTATTACCAATACGAATAAAAAGTTACTCACAAGAGGTTTTGTGAAGATTAAAAGAGACACTGTACGCACACCATAAACGTTACCTACCATATTAGATAAGGTCATATTGGCAGGAGGGTACTTTCATCAAATCAAAACAGAAGTAAAAATGGTTACCCAGTTTTTTTGAATACGCATCCAACTTGTAGGCTGCCTGCTCAAGAGCTGCTACCTGCTCCTCAATTACATTGATCTGATCCAGATAAGGCTGCAGTCCAGCATCTTTAAAAACAAAGATAGACCACGGGTTTATGTGGCATCAACAAGGAGTGCAGAAAAGAGTGGAAAGTAAGAACGCTAGTGTCTCTCCAGCTCTGCCTAAGACAGAGTAGGTGGAGTGACATGATTTTGATCACCAGCAGGGCAATGCCTTAGAAGACTGGTAGAGTTAGCTTATCAGGCACAACTGTGACCTAGACAAAGTTATATCTCTCTTATCTGCCAGTTTTCTTCTTTTAAATTCCTGCTCCTCAAGTAATCTTTCCAGACCAAGAAAGAGAGTTCAAAAGATAGGGAACAGAAATGCAAGTCGATGTAAAAATATACTCTACCAGTCTAAAGTAGCATTTTGCCATTTATAGATGTTCTGGCTTTCTGCTACCGAGTAGTCCTTTATGGATTTTATTGGTTTTGTTTTTCGTTTTGTCTTTTGAAGGCCGCACCGCAGCACATGTAGGTTCCCAGACTAGGGGTCGAATCGGAGCTATAGCCGCCAGCCTACACCACAGCCACAGCAACTCAGTCTGTGACCTACACCACAGCTCACAGCAACTCGGGATCCTTAACCCACTGATTGAAGCCAGGGATCTAACCCGCGTCCTCATGGATGCTAGTCAAGTTCATTAACCACTGAGCCACGAGGGGAACCCCTGGATTTCATTGTTAAATTAATTCACTAGAATCTGGCCACCTTTCCTTTGCCCCATTTTTCCAGGAATATACTGATCAAATCAAGATTCAGAAGTAAAAATAGGAGTTCCCGTTGTGGTGCAGTGGTTAACGAATCCGACTAGGAACCATGAGGTTGCGGGTTCGGTCCCTGCCCTTGCTCAGTGGGTTAACGATCCGGCGTTGCCGTGAGCTGTGGTGTAGGTTGGAGACGCGGCTCGGATCACGCGTTGCTGTGGCTCTAATGTAGGCTGGTGGCTACGGCTCCGATTCGACCCCTAGCCTGGGAATCTCCATATGCCGCGGGAGCAGCCCAAGAAATAGCAAAAAGACAAAAAAAAAAGAAGAAGTAAAAATAGCCACACCAGCAAAGCACACTAATGCTCAGAATGAAAAAAAATTCATCCTTTTTTTTTTTTTGTCTCTTTGCCTTTTCTAGGGCCACATACGCAGCATATGGAGGTTTCCAGGCCAGGGGTCGATTCGGAGCTGTAGCCGCAGGCCTACACCAGAGCCACAGCAATGTGGGATCCAAACTGTGTCTGCAACCTACACCACAGCTCACGGCAATGCCGGATCCTTAACCCACTGAGCAAGGGCAGGGATGGAACCTGCAACCTCATGGTTTCCAGTCAGATTCATTAACCACTGAGCCATGACGAGAACTCCAGAAAAAATTCATCCTAACTTTGTAATTCACTTTTAGAAAATGAGCTCTCTGGGGACAGGGGCCATATTCCCTTCCCTTCTCCACTTCCCCAAGCACAAAAAAACATTAAATACAAATACATTTAATTGTAAAAATTATTACTTACACTTCTGGTTTAAGTCCTTTAAGTTTCTACTTATGTTTATAGCAATATCTTTCATTTCAAGATACTTCAAACTGGTAAGCTTATTCATATTTTCCAGGAGCTTATAGTCTTCACTGGTGGCTTTAAAACAAACAGAAGATGTGATGCCTTTAAGATGTGTTTATATCATTGGAATGTGGAATTAACTACTAAATAGTAGTTCAAGGCAGGACCTGGGGAATGTCAAAGAAAGGGGCCCTCCCTCCTTTTTTTTCTTTTTTTTTTTTCTTTTTGGCTGCACCCTCAGCATAAAAAAATTCCCAGGCCAGGGATCAAAACCATGCCATGGCAGTTACCGATGCCACAGCAGTAAAAACACCCAATCCTTTAACCGGTAGGCTACCAGGGAACTCCAAGCAGGCCACTTTTGATCTATGACATTTATACTCAGCCTATGGACTATGAATATCTAAGTAGAAACTCAGGCAACAATCAGCAAACTACTTAAACCAAATAAAATCCAGAAGTTCAGGATCTTAGTTAGAAAGGGAAATGATAAACTCAAGTACCAAGAAAAAGGAAATGAAACAGTCCTGGTACCTCTACAACATGAAAACATATAGTTTGGCAGACTGCAGCATAAATACATATATATCAAAACATATATATAAAATCAACTAGGAACTCAACACATCTTAGTAACTCATTTATTACTTGATTCAACATTGCATTTTTTTTTTCTTTTTAGGGCTGCACCTGCAGCACATGGAAGTTCTCAGGCTAGGGGTCAAATCAGAGCTATAGCCTGCCTGACTAATCCACAGCCACAGCAATGAAAGATCTGAGCCTTCTCTGCAACCTACACCACAGCTCATGGCAACACCAGATTCCCAATCCACTGAGCGAGGCCAGGGATCGAACCCTCGTCCTCATGGATACTAGTTGGGTTCGTTATCACTGAGCCACAACAGGAACTCCCAACATTGCATTTTATGCACTGACTTTTTCAAACCATTTGCCTGCTTCACACATCCTCATTTCCCTTCCCAATCCCTATACAAAGCAAATAGCCCCTACTCCAACTTTCCCAAAAGCCAAGTCTACTGACATCAACTGCCTGTCAGATACTACGGAGGTCTAGGAGGATAGTAACTGAGAAAAAGCCATAGATTTGGTGGTTAGGAGCTGATAGTTAAGGGGTATGATGGCCTTGGGGCATGTAATTTCTCTGAATGGTGGGAGCAGAGACCAGACCGGAAGGGTTTACATGAGTGAATGGTGACAAGGAGGAAGCAGTGAATGTAGGCTACTCTTTCGAAAGGGTTAGCTGTGACGCTCCTTTGCTTTACTGAGCAAATGATGTGGGGTGTCAAATAGAGTGCTTTGGGGCTGGAGGAAACCTGAATATGTTTCTAGATAGAGAGGAAGGTGCCGGGATAGAGTGTGGAAAAGCAAGGGAAAGGAAATGATGAAGAGAGGCCCTAATGAGGTAGAAGGATTTGGGACCAAGAGCACAGCAGGAGGAGTTGTCTTGGCAAGAATAGGAATACGTTTACCTCTTGAGAAGACACTAAGGCATAGAGAAATCTAGAAGTGAGGCAGAAAGACAGGCAGTTGATGTCAGTAGACTTGGGCTTCTTTGTTACCCATTCATGACCTCCCCAAACTTGCAACAGGATTGTTTCAGGGTGTGTGGGTTTAGGGAGGGAGCCACAGACTGATGCTGCTAAGGCACCTCACAGGTCTACCTGCTCCAAACCCCAGCTCCAGCAAGTGGTGCCCGGCACTACCCGAATCAACCCAGTTCCCGCCTCACCCGTCAGTTCCCCAGTCAGGTAAGTTGCCATTTTAGAGAACATGTCCCGGCAGAGCTCATTGATGTCAGCCTCAGCGGGCTCCTTTGCTTCCTCAGCAGTCTCCACCGCGGCATCATCTGGATCAAAGGAGAATGAGTAAGGGCCCCGCCCTACACCCGGTCCTAATCCAGCCGAAGCAGGCTCTCCCCACACACCTCCACTTGTCCTTCCATCAAAGCGGCTCCATTCTCCATGTACCATAATTTCAGGTACCTCGCCTCGTCCTTGCCCCACCTGACATGCCAACTCTGCTCCCTTGCACTGACCTCAGTTCACACTCGATCCCGCGGCCGAAGCTTCTCATTCGTCCTGACAGAACAAACACACGCACACACAGAAGCGCCTCTCCGACATGCCTGCTCCCGTCAGGTGAGCTCCGGGATTCCAGGTCCGTACCCGGAGCCTCAGCCCTTTCACAGGACACTTCCTCCCCATTCACTCCACATACCTCGAACGGGCTCCTCTCGGTGAGCCGCGGGAACTCCCTCTGTCGCCGCCGCCATGCCCTGCCGGAGCTGCTTCCGGTTCTCGGGTGCCTGCGCATGCGTGCCGGGCGTGCCCCGCCCTCCCTGCCCTGGGTTCGTTTCCCTGGGATCCCGAGCCTCTGGGCTAAATTGTACCGCAGGTGAAAGGGTAATGAGCACTAAGAGAATGTAAGCTTAGGGCGTAAACACTAAGCCGAAATTGAGGCTAAAAAAGGCTTTCGTGAGTCAATCCATAGTCAAGAGCCCGACGTGTGAAACAAAGGATGCGCCCAATCCTGTGGCCACTGGCAGAGGGATCACTAACTAGTCTAGGAAGACCCAAGACCTCATGGGGTGGATCGAGCCCAGAGTGGCCTGCTGGCTGAAGTGACGGAGACGAGTCAGCCCCTACGCAGAGAATCCTTACCCAGCTGGTTTTAGTGGCTGAAAGACTGCTCAGGAAATCCATGCTTTTGAAGATAGTCTTATCCAGGGAAACCTGTAGGCATGATCCCTGAGCCAAAATACTCTCTCTTCCAATGTTCTGGGTTAACATCAACTCGTTGGACTTTTTTTCTCAAACTGCAGGCTGGCACCCACTTCTCTTCAGTTGATACAGCCTTTCTTGAAGAAAGCTGAGATAACTTTTCTAGGGCTGAGGATATACTCTGGTTATCTTGATTGCATTCAGCTGTTGCACAAGACTTTTGAATGTACAGAGTATATTTGATAGGATGGGAGAACTGTATTTGACAGAAGCGGGTGAAAGGAATTGATGAAAAAAAGAGACTGAGAAGCAATGGAAGGTGCAAAATGAGGGAGGGATAGAGGTCACAAGGGAAGAGAGAAGAGATATATAGCAGCTCTCGGGAGACAGCCCTTTACACCTGAAATCTTGGTGTGGGGGGGTTTGTCTTATCCCTAGTTATCCTCCACCTGCATTCTCCCACGACCCACACCCTAAAGCATGTGCGGGCACACAAACACACACACATACCCCTTACTCTCTTCCCTCTGAGGACCAGGTCTCCTTAGGCCACGTCTCTACTCTCTCCAATGATACAGTCACAGTGCCAACCATTTCAAACCATTCCTATGAGCCAGAAATTTGTATTTCAGGATCCCTGGGACAGCCCATCTTCTTCACGATGTCGCTGCCCCAACTCTACACCTCCCAGCAGGGATGAGCTTTCTCCAGCCCAAGTACAAGGATGGCTCACAGTTCCAGCCCCTCTTCTTCCCCCTGCATTCCCAGAAACAAGTGCAAAGTCCTAGTTTTCCTAAGGATGTTTATTGATAAGCAACAGGTTTGTGACATGTCCCCACATTGTCCTATGGAAGGACAGAGTCAGCTCCCCCACATTTTGTCCAAAGATCTCAGAATCCTGAGGTTATTTCTTTGCTGGATTCTCCTCATGCTCCATCTCTGTCCTGGTTTACAGCCCCCTCGGTGTTCAGTAGCATGCACGGAGGCAGGCTCTTTCACTGAGCCTTCGTGGACTTTGTTGGGGAAGGCTGGGGGAGGTTATCGCTCCAGAGCCTTGGCAATGCTGTAATCTTCCCATGGAGAAAGTCTCCTCTCCTCTCTGGCTCCCCCTTCTCTTTCACAGGGAAACCCTATGGGGAAGACACGAACCTCAGGGGTGCAGCAGCCCATCTCCAGATGTACAGAGGAAAAGACTCATTGGCAAGTAGGATGCCATCTAGATACAGCTATTCTCTTAACTGTATTATTTTCACAAAGCATGTCTATCCAGATCTTAGAAAAGTCATTACCCTCCCTTTCTTTACTTCTTCTTGTTGTTGTTTTTTTTTAAATCATCACAACAGAGCTCAGAGCACAGGGAGTGAGAGGCCCAGTGGGAACTATTTCAAAGAGCTACACAGCTACACACAGAAACACAGCTCAAAAGGTCAGGCACAGGGTGGGCCTCTGCAGCAGCAGTGGTGGGACCTGTTGCCCTAGAAGCGTAGGGCATGTGCCAAGGGGGCTTCTGGGAAGGCAGTGAGAGAGGAGCCTACTGTCTGATGCTTTAGGAGCCCTCCCCCACCACCTTCCTGCCTGCCCTGGAGTTCCCAGGGGTCTGGAGTCATGGATGTGGCTGCCTTCAGGTGCTCCCAAATGCCTTGTTCCCCCTGTTAGAAGAAAAAGAGACAGGTCACTTGAAGGAGGAGTTTGTGTCCCACTTTCCTTGTACTTGATCTGTTTCTCCAACCCCAGACCATCTCCTAGAGGCCAAGGCAGCCCTCAGGCCAGAGCAACCAACCTCAGGTCTTCCCTCCACCTCCCACCTCCCACCTTGGCTGATACTAGCGCAAACGTGGGAACCTGAAAACATTGGTCTTTCAAAAACGTTTTGCCTCTACCCACCGAGTGGAAAAGATGGTAGAGTCCAGCCGTGCGGAGCCAAAAAGGAGCCCAATAAAGAACCACTCACCATGCCTGGAGAGGGAGCCAGCTGCCCCCTCCTCTCCAGCATCTTCAGCTTTGAGCCCACGGCGTCAACCTGGGACATGACTCCTTCGAGGACAGTCTCCAGCTGCAAAACTCTCCTTGTGAGCCTGTGCAGGATTTGCGAGAGACCAAGGGAGCAGAAATATGTGTCTGGAGGGCTAGGTTTCCAGGGGTAGGGGGTACAGGACAGTGTGTTTCTGGATGGGAACAAGGAAGGTAAGGCCCAGCCTTGTAGGGAGAATTAAAGGGGGGCAGGGTTTTCCCTGGGATAAGACAGGGAATTGGAAGGTTGTGGAAAAAAACTCAAGGTCAGATATCATAAACACAGTCAGCCCTGGGGCTGCACGTACATGTAGAATTCTTCTCCTGAAGTCCAGCCACCTGCTTTGGCGGTCTCTGGACTCAGCTCGCCTGGTGGGTTAGTCTCAATGGACCGGCCCAGGTTCTCAATCTCAGTGTTGAGGGCCACCTGCTCAGAAAGTCAGAGGTCAGAGAGCAGAAGATCTAGGAAGCCATCAGCTCTTCTCCATCACCTGTTCTAGTGGGCTATCAGGACAAGGTCTTGGGCTCCAGTTCTTGCTATTCCCCTTCCCTCTCAAACTCTGGAGACAACTGAATCAGAGTGGTGGTGCTGGACACAAAGCTGGCCTAACCTTTGGGAGAGAATCACCTCCCCGAGGAACAAAACGCAAGCTCCTTGAAGCACAGATGAATAAGGTGCTCAGTAGAAGCCAATTCCATTTGAGAGAGGAGGGGCAGAGTCCTGGCACTGTTCCTTTTGTCTTTGTACTTTTGGTCTACCCTGGATAGGGATAGAGCAGATAGAGCACGGCAAGCTAAGGACTGGGGTTTGAGAACCCCAAGAAGAAGGTTCCTTCTGAGAACCCCAAGTACTCAGAAGGAATCATCAGGGATTCTTGGGAAACTGGTCCTTTTCTCCCTAAGACTGGGTTTTAGAGCAATGGTGATCAACCCTGGCCATGCACCGGCATCACCTGGGGAGCTTTAAAAAGGACTTGATGGCTTGGCCCCAACTCCCCAGAGATTCTGGTCTGGAGTGTGTCCTGAGCATGAGGATTTTTAGAAGCCCTCCTGGCTGTTCTATGGTGCAATAGTTTGAGAACTACTGTTCTAGAGAGTTCTTTCCCACCCATTTATCAGAGGATTTTCAGCTTGGGTGTGTGATCCAGGTGTGCTGGCAGGGGAGGGTGAGCAGTTTCCTTACAGCCTCTCCACCCGCCAGTTGGGCTCACCCTCTTCTCCTCCAGATCCTGTTGCATTTGTTCCTGCTCCTTCTCATCTAGAATGCGATTCCCATCTTGGTCAAATCTGGTAAAGGCAGCTGTGAGCTCCATGATCTCATGCTCTGTGTGTCCCAGCCTGAGGAGAACAGGGTGATGAAATGAATTCTGACCGGCCATCCTGTGATCTCCCCACTCTTTTTTGCCAGACTCTAACAAGAGTCTTGCTCTCTAGGGAAGGAGGGGGCCACATTGGAAAGCCAGGGTCTCCAAGGTCTAGCAATTTGACACCCCCAAGAAATAGCCTGAGGAGTTACCATTGTGGCTCAGTGGTAATGAACCTGACTAGTATCTTTGAGGATGTAGATTCAATCCCTGGCCTCACTCAGAAGGTTAAGAATCCAGCATTTCTATGCCCGTGGTGTAGGCTGGCAGCTGTAGCCTGGGAACACCTAGCCAGGGAACTTCCATATGCCATGGGGGAGGCTCTAAAAAGCAAAAAAACAAACAAACAAAAAAGCCTATAAACCAAGCGCAAAGGTCCACAGTCCAAGATCAGAGGTTTATAGGCAAAGGGGGCATGGTTGAGGTTCAAGGACCTATAGACCAATATCAGAGAAGGCTGTCTCTCTGGTTGCTCACTCCCTCAACGTATTAGTGAAGTCCTCAAACTGGATCTCCTGCTTCCCACTCTGCAGGACCTTCTGCACATCTGAAACCCGCTCCTTCCTCAGACGCAGCCTCAGCAGGGTCTTGTTGTAGCCCTGGAGGGGGAAAGGAAACAGGCACCAGTTCCCACAGTCTCTTCATCATCTCTTGCCCCCACCCCCACCCCCACCCACAGGATGACAGGATCCCAGGGATAAGTCAAAGGCATGCAAGGGCACAGGCCCCTAACCAGTCAGGTGCAGAGCAGGACTCAGAGCCTCGGACCTGGGCCCCAATGCAGATGTGCAACTCAAAGAGACTGAGTAGTCACCTGTTTCAGGAGATCAGAAAGCTGTAGCTCATCCTTCTGTCCAGCCAACTCCTCTTTGACCTCTGAATATGTGTCATTGATGATGGCCAGGAACATGTTCTAGAGGATAAGACAGGGACCTGGGTCCTCACTCCCAGACCCATTAACAACAATGCGCCTACTCACCCTATAACGTCCCAGACACATGTTCTACAAGGGCCAATGTTTTCAAACCCAACTCTGCAGCCCACTAATCCCCACATCTCAGAGACCCCAGAGGCCAGCCTTTCAGCACAATTCTATTATGGGTGGGTCATGCCCCCTCATCAACCTGGTGTCTCCACTCAATTGCTGCAGTAACCTGACCACAAATCCCAACATAGGCCATAGTCCTGCTCCATATAAGGGTCCACCAATCACTGCAGCCAGAAACTTTTCAAGGTCAAAGTAAAATTGTGCTCTCTTTACCATCTAGCTCTAATCCATCTCTGTATCCCCATCCACTGATCAAATACAGAAACCTGCTGGAGTTTCTAATGAAAACAAATCATATCTTTCATGGCTGGCAGGGAAAGAGAGCAACACAAAGCAGCAGTAGGAGAAACAGAGATTCCCAGAGGAAGGGGAGTCTTAGAGAATAGTCAGAGAAGCTTCCAGGGGCAGTCCCTTCTCATGAGGCACTCTTCCTTCTCTTTCCATCCTTGGAGGATGAGCATTTGATTTTAGTAAGGGAGCCTGCAGATTCCCTTATACTCTGCAAACTGCCTAACTGGGCTGACCACACAGGAGCCAGCTCTCAGAAGATCCAGAAGCTCTTCCCTTCTCCACCTCTCCATCCTTGATTTGAGAAACCCATCATAACCATGAGTGCAGAACATGGAATGGGGGAAAAACCCTACCCTGCAGCCCATCCACAACTCTACCCTTCAGGTTCCCCAATCCCCACCCCTCGGAGGGACCCTCACCAGGAGCACAAAGAAGACGAAGAAGACGTAGGTGACAAAGTAGGCAGGTCCCAGGATGCGGTTGGCATTGTCGATAGCATTGTAGTCAAAGTCCCCGAGGATGATCCGGAACTGAGTGAAGCTGAGAGACCAGGGTCTGGGCTTCACCCACAGCCCAACCATAACCCTGACCCCATCCCACTTTCCTCCTTACTGCTCTTCGGTGAACTCAGACCCCTCACCGCACCTCCAACCCAATCTGATAGAGACATAATGAGGTGCAGAAATACTGAGAATATACATCAAGGCTTCTGGAGACTCACACTGATGCTTTAAGCACAGACACCACCCCCACACAAATACCCAACTGCCTCAAGGATACATATACCCATAAAGCTGGAGGGTGAGGGGCCAGGGCGGAGTGAAGGGGGTGGGACACCCACATGCACTTGATGAAAGTGCTAAAGTTTTCCACTTGGGTCCCGAAAAGCAGGTAGCCCAACTGGGCATAGGCGAAAAACACGATGAAGAACATGACAGCAAAGCCCAGGATATCCTTGGCACAGCGGGCCAGTGTGGAGGAGAGTTGGGTCATGGTCTTGTTGAAGCTGATGTACTTGAATATCTGGAAGGGCCATGTTGAACCAAGTGGTAAAAGAAGAAAAGAGAAAAGCTTTGAATAGTCCAATCTAGGGGCCTACGGAGGCCATAGGAGTTGCCAGACCAGACAAGGAAAATGAGACAAGTACTGAGGAAGGGAGAATGGATGCCCTGAGGCATTCCTGGGGTGGGGAGTCCCAGGGTACCTTGATCCAGGCAAAGAAGAGGTTGACGGCATTCATGTTGTTGTACTGTGTCTGCCAGAAGGCAAGGAACTCGAAGTCAGCATATGTGTTTGGCTGCTGTAGGAGCTTCCCTATCAGCCGATTCACCTCGAGAGTTCGGAATATGTGGAAGCCCACAGCCGTAACGGAGAGCTGTCATCACAGGGGTCAGGGTGTCAAAGAGTCAAGAGGATCTCAAGGGATGTTCAACAATAGGGTCCCAGGGGAGAGCTGGGGTGGGTAAGACAGGTGGGGAAAAAAATCGTATCCTTCCCTACTGAGTTGTTGACTATCTCAGGTTCAAAGGGAACTGGATAGGATGATTGGGGAATCTCTTAAAGCCCAAGAGAAAGCCTTGGGGCTATTAGTCAATTTGTAGGTTGTAAAGGACCATGGAGGGGATGGAGTCAGACAATTTTATTTCCCCCCTACTTCCCAGCCTTTGTCAGAAATTAACGTGTCCTGTTAATAGGAAGGAAACAAAGAAAGAGGCAGGAAGTGTTACCAGAAGAGGAGAGAAAAGGTAGGAGTTTCAAGGGGACAGGTCATAGAGGCAAGGGACAGAAGGGGAACATAATATCGAGTACATAAATAAAAGAGCAGGGCCTGGATCACAGGTCAGAGGGAGGGGAATATGAAGACAGGATTTTTCCAGGGCTGAGCCAAGGGGACATCAGCCTTTGGCTTAAGGAGCTGCTACGGTGATTTGACCAGAAGTCGCAAGGAGGACTTGGGACTTCAAAGGAAGAACTTGAGCCCCTATCAGGGTGGATCCCCCTCCACCTCCCATTATGTCCCAAGTCAAAGGTATCTGTTCCTCACCAAGATGACCACCAGGTCTAGAATGTTCCAGATGCTGCAGAGGTAATGAAGCCGGTGGATGTGAAGCTCCAGGATCTCCTCCACCACATAGTAAAAGATGAAGATGCAGAAGATGATCTCACAGCCAATGATGAAGAAGTCCCAGTTGCTGACATAGCGGATCAGCTTAACTGTGCGAATCTGCCAAGATGGGATGGCACCTCCTGTAGCTGGAAACTCCACCACCAGCCTGTGGGAGGAGGGAGAGAGGTCTGATAGGACCTGGACTGGAATGGTTCCTCCCGCCCCCACCCTGCCCACCACTACCACAGGGTACAAGTTTAGGAAAGGGTCTCCAACAGAGGAGAAGGGAACAAGGAACTGTGGATGGAGGGAAGGCAGGGAAAAGGGACACACCTCAGAACACAGAAAAGATTGATGTTGGCATTGTAGACCGAGAAGTCGACGAAGACCACCCGAGTGCCCCTGTCCAGCCACAGGCCCTCCTGAAGATCCCGGAGTGCCTCTGCACTGGCCTGTCGAGATCCTGGAAAGTCCAGGTAGTAGCCACCTCCACTGTAGCTTGTGAGCCGACCCCAGTGAGAGGAGCCCCCCAACTCGTCCTGCGAGTGGTATGTCCATCTGTCATGGAAGAAGCCATCTGAGCAGAGAGCTCTGAGCCAGGTCCCAAAGCTGGTCTCTCAAGGCAGCTTATGATTATCTGGGCTTTACAGTTTCATATATATTCTGTGTACATATCATATATAATATCTATTTTACATATATTATCTTGTTTAATATACCTTTAAGAAGGGAGGGAAAATGTTATCCACATTTTTTTGTGTGTGTGTTTTTGCCTTTTCTTGGGCCGCTCCCGTGGCATATGGAGGTTCCCAGGCTAGGGGTCTAATTGGAGCTGTAGCCACCAGCCTACACCAGAGCCACAGCAACGAGGGATCTGAGCCACCTCTGCAACCTACACCACAGCTCAAGGCAACACCAGAACCGTAACCCACTGAGTGAGGTCAGGGATCAAACCCGCAACCTCATGGTTCCTAGTCAGGTTCATTAACCTCTGCGCCACGACGGGAACTCCTATACACATTTTAGAGACAAGGAAACTAAAAGTAAAACCAAGATGTCTGAGATAATCTTGAGTGCCCCCAAGACTCTTTAAGGTTCAATGGAAGTGGTTCCCAAACCTTGGATGGTGTCAGGCTCAGAGGGGCAAGCCCTGTGACGGGTGGTAGGGGGACTCACTCACGCTGTGCCATTGAAGAGCCCAAAGGGGAGCTGCTCTTCCTTGTCTGGAGAGTAGACATCGTAGCAGCTCAGAATGTCCTCGCGGAAGTCCTCATGCACCACGCAGGAGTCATTGCGGACCCTCAGCTGACGCAACCTTGGAACTCCCAGTAGCAGGTTCTCATAGTAGATGAAGGAGTGGGAGCCACGCCCCAGGCTCTGGTTGTTGTACCATTTGGTCCAATACAAACTGTCCAGAAGTGGGCCCTGGGCAAACTAGATCACAAGCTGGGTTGGGTCTGACCCAGCCTCATCTTGACCCCTAGCCTGAGAATGACCTTTTCCCACACTCTCTGACTCTGGTCTGCTTCTGTTGGACTCTTCAGCCGACCCATGAACCTTGGCCAGATCTTGACCTGATGTGGTCTTACTCTTCTTGTTTGTTTGTTTTTTGGTCACACCCATGTCCTGTGGAAGTTCTTGGGCCAGGGATCAAACTCATGCCACAGTAGTGACCCAACCCACACCAGTGACAATCCTGGATCCTTAATCTGCTGTGCCACAGGAGAACTCTGGCCTTACCTTTTTTTGTTTTTTGTTTGTTTGTTTGTCTTTTTCTATGGCTGCACCTGCGGCATATGGAGGTTCTCAGGCTAGGGGTTGAATCGGAGCTGTAGCCACCGGCCTATATCATAGCCACAGCAACGCGGGATCCAAGCTGCACCTGCGACCTACACCACAGCTCACGGCAACGCCAGATCCTTAACCCACTGAGCGAGGCTAGAGAGGGAACCCGCCACCTCATGGTTCCTAGTCGGATTCATTAACCACTGAGCCATGACGGGAATTCCAAGACCTTACTCTTTATTTAAAATACATTTTGAAGATCTGGCTTACTCAATATTAGTTTAATTACTGACTTATCTCTCTGATTATCATCCTAATCTCTAACCTCTCACCACCTGAACTCTATGTGACCTATTAATTCTTGCCCGGCCCTTTGACCCAGCCCAATTCTGGAAGGACCTGGCCTCTGGATATGGCCTTATCCATTTCTGAACCCTGGCCTGTAGCCTCAGGCTGTAGGCCAACGAGAAGTAGAGGGGAGAAGTAGGGGTGATCTCATACTCACATCCCAGAAGTCCGCCATGCTGCCGATGGTCTGGAAGGAGACTCCAGTGTCCGACGGGGTATGTAAGAAGAGCTCAGACATGACTTTGGTGTAGTAATAGGCACTGGAGCTTGTCATTCCATAGGTCACTAGAAACCAACCCAAGAGGCTGTGTCCTAAATACTGTTCCCGTCTCCATTATCCAGAGGAGACAGGGAAGCCATTGCTCTGGGACCAGAGATACTACCTAGTGGGGACCTATCCCCTAGAGTTGGCATAGGAGGCTGACAGTGCCACTGAGAAAACCAGGGAATGGAGTAGTGAAGAGTTGTGGTTACAGGGGCTCCTCCTCTCCTTCTAACTCCTCTCAGAAAGACTGAACTCCGCTCAGCTCAGTAATTGCCTCTTGGCATTGTCATTCTGAATAGTCACTTTTCTCTTTTTGAACCAGCTTAATTCCTGCTTCCCAGAACAAAGAAATTTCTACCTTCTGCATGAGGTAGGGCTTCCTTTTATTTGCCCTATATCTATGCCCTTGGGAAAGTGCCTCCAAATTCTAGAGTACACCAGGGCCTTGGCCAAAACCTTGGAATGGAGATGTGGTCTCCGGTACCTTAGTCAGTGCCTCTTGCAACCATGGAAGTAGGAGGTAGGCTTGGCATCTCTGGCCCTGGTGCATCCTGAGAGAGGGACTCAGAGTATCCTCAGATCAAAAATAAGGTGGCCTTTGCCCTGAAGAACTAGATCTCCCCCCAACCACCCTAACACACATCCAGTCTAAAGTGGGGCTGTCAAGGGCAGCTTTAAGTTTTTCTGATTAAAAGACATAATTTGAAGAGTATAAGCCATTAATTAACTATATAGATTTCCCCTCAATTTGGATTTGTCTGATGTTTTCTTCTGTTTAAATTCAGGGTATGCATTTTGGTGAGGAATACCAAAGAAGTAAGATTGTGTCCTTTTCAGTATATCTTATTGGGAGGCACAAATTGTCTCATTGTATCATTACTGGTGATGTCAATTTTTTTTTTTTTTTGTCTAATGGGGGCGATACCCTCGGCATATGGAGATTCCCAGGCGAGGGGTCTAATCGGAGCTGTTGCCGCCAGCCAACGCCACAGCCACAGCAACGAGGGATCCGAGCTGCGTCTGCAACCTACACCACAGCTCATGGCAACGCCGGATCCTTAACCCACTGAGTGAGGCCAGGGATCGAACCTTCAACCTCATGGTTCCTAGTTGGATTCGTTTCCACTGCGCCACGACGGGAACTCCAGGTGATGTCAATTTTGATCTCTTGTTAAGGCAGTGTCTTCCAGCTTTCTTCAATATATAATTATTTTTTTTTCTCTTTGTAATCAATACATCTTTTGTGAGAAAATACTTTGAAACTATGCAGATACCCTGTTAATCATTAGTCTTTCATCTACTACTTTTAATGTCCACTGATGACTTTTGCCTGATCATTACTGTTAGGTTGTCAAGCTGTGATTTTTCTCATTCCACCATTCCTTCTGCATTTATTAGTTGGCATTCTCTTCAAGAAGAGTTTCTCTTCTTCCTCATTCATTTCTTCATTTATGCATATCGATATGAACGGATGGATCCTTGTCTTTTCTTTAAAATCTCTATAATTCTATCAAGTTTTTAATAATGTCTACATGTTATGAGTTGTTATTCAATTTTTTAACCAGGTCATGAAAGAAAAAGGAGTTCTCCTAAAATACTAAAAAATTGTTCTAGGTTGAGACTAAAGAAACGTGCAAACTACATACAATGTGTGCATCTAGTTAGGAGATTATCCTGAACCATAATTTTTTTTTCTTTTGCTATACAGGCTATTAGTGGAATAATTAGTAAAACTGTAATAAGGTCTGTTCATTAGAGGATAGTACTGGGTCATTGATTTCCTGACATTGATCATTTCCTTGATTTTAGAAAATACACATTAAAGTATTTAGGAGTAACAGGGCGTTATGTCTGCAATTTACTCTTTGTTGTTTTTGCTTTTTGGGGGGCCACACCTATGGCATATGGAGGTTCCCAGGCTAGGGGTCTAATCAGAGCTGCAGTTGCTGCCTACACCACAATCACAGCAACACCAGATCTGAGCCGCGTCTTTGACCTACACCACAGCTCACACAACACTGGATCCTTAACCCACTCAGTGAGGCCAGGGATTGAACCTGCAACCTCATGGTTTCCACTGCGCCACAATGGGAACTCCTGTCTGCAATTTACTTTTAAACAGTTTTTTGTGTGTGCATGTGTAGAGAAAGAGGAAGGCATAGAGAATGACAAAGGAAAAGTAAATGTGGTAAAATACTTATATTTGGGAAATCTGGCTGAAATGTATGTAAGAACTCTGTATTATCTTTGTAACTTTTCTGTATATCTGTAATTATGACAAAAATTTAAGGTAGGATTTGTCAGCCTCTTGTGTGCAATTCCCTTGAAGAATTTTCATTTTCAAATCTTTCACCACTCCGTCTGGAAAGGGAATGCCTTGTGGTAGACTGAAGTTTCATCTCCATCCTTAGGGGAAAGAGAGGATAATGAGTGGTCCCAGATTAGGCACGAGAAGAGATGGGATTGAGATGGCAGAACAGAAGGACTGGAGCTCAACTTCTCTCCTAAAAACAACAAAATTTACAGCCAAGTGCTGAGCAATCTTCAACCAAATGGACCGGAAACTTTCAAAAAGATATCCTACCCCAGAAGACAAAGAGGAGGCCACATCAGGAGGTAGGAGGGGCCATTATGTGATATAAGCAACCCCATACCTTCCGGGTGGGAAGCCCCACAGACTGGAAAGTAACTGTTTCATAGAGACTCACCTACAGGAGGGAGGTGAGTCAAACTCCCACGTGTGGGGATCTGGCATTGGGAGAAAGAGCCCCCAGAGCATCTGGCATTGAAGGCCAGTGGGGCTTGTGCACAGGAGCTCCACAGGACTGGGGGAAACGGAGACCCCATTCTTAAAAGGCGCATACAGAATTTCACATGTACTGGGTCCCAGGGCAAAGCAAAGTCTCCAATGGAATCTGGGTCAAACCTGACTGCAGTTCTTGGAGGACCTCCTGGGAGAACAGGGGTGAATGTGGCTTGTTGTGGGGGAAGGACTTTGGAAGCAAAGCTCTAGAGAATATTCAGCAGAGTGCCTTCCTCTGGAGGTGGCCATTTGGGGAAAATCTGGCTCCACCCATCAGTGCTGAGAAGCCCCAGGGCAAACAGTCCAGGTGGGATCACAGCCCCTCCCATCAGTAAACTGACTGCCCAAGGACCCCCCAGGCACACAGCCGCCTCTAATCCCATCCGGAGACAAAGCTCCACCTTCCGGTGGGAAGGCATCAGTCCCTCCCATCGGGAAGCCTTCGGCAAGCCACTACCAACTTCAGCCACAAGAGGGGCAGACACCAGAAGTAAAAGAGGCTGCAACTCTATTATCTGTAAAAAGGTCACACACCAAAAACCAGAGTAGGCACAAGAAACATGGTATTTTTCCAGGGGGAATCAGCAGAAAGAAAGCATTATTACTCCGCATTTCCCCATTCCACTCTATAAATTCCAAGAAATGACTTTACTTCTCTCTAAATCAAATTTGTGACTACCCATCCTTAGCATCTAGAGCACTCAGACTCAACTCTTCCACATCTGGGAAATGGGCTGGAAATCAAACTTCTGTCTGCTGAAATCTCACCACAGTTAAAACTGATGGTCAGTGAGCTGATTAAGTTGTTGTAATACCATCTGGATGGCCACTAGGTGGTATTCATGGCTGTATCTTTTTCTCCTCTCCAATCCTCAACTCTGAATCACCAATCATAATTAGAATTGCTCTGAACTGGTTGTCACCCCTTCATGGAGGCATAACATCTCTATTATCCAAGACAGTAAAGACTACGTACTTTGAGAAAAATAGTTTCACCTCATCAAATGCCTACCGATACTCCAAACACCTATATATGCCCAATGCTAAGTGTTTAACTTGCCCATTTCATTAAATCCTACAATAATCCTGTGTATTAGGTGCTATTGTTTTCCCTATTTCCAGTCTCCAGGCTGAAGTAACTTGCCCAAGGTAAACAACTAATGGAGCCAGGGTTCCAATGCAAATCTGGTTGCCTCCTTAGTAAATTCTGTTCTGCTTTAAAGGCAGAAATGTATCCAAGGGGAAGAAGTTATAGGAGGGAAAACCTAAGCTCCATAAAAGGCAGAACTTCTTTGCATTATGGAATGGACCACTTCACAAACATCCATTTCACCCCTGAGAATGTCTGCAAAGGACCACTTGCGGAGGGTCACGTGTCGGGGGGAGGGTCCTGCCATGGACAGCGCTTGGCCTTTCTGGTTCCTTCCTTTAAGATCCAGTGAAGGAGTGGGATTGTTGCATGTGTTTCAAAAGGTGACACTAGGCCAAAGAAAGGAAGGGAGCAAGGAGGAGTCGGAATTTGCATCAGGTGTATCACAAATGTCAGTATGTCAGTACTTTTTTTTTATTTTTTAGGGCCGCACCTGCGGCATATGGAAGTTCCCAGGCTAGGGGTCAAATCAGAACTGCAGCTGCTGGCCTATACCACAGCCACAGCAACACCAGATCCAAACCGCATCTGCAACCTACACCACAGCTCACAGCAATGCCAGATCCTTAACCCACTGAGCAAAGCCAGGAATCGAACTCATGTCCTCATAGATACTAGTGGGGTTCATTACCCCGGAGCCACAACAGGAACTCCCAGTATGCTAGTACTTTACTACCGTTTTGTAATTGTGAGGGCCTCATTCCAGGAAATTTTCAGACCCTGGACAATGAATGACTGCATGTGAATGTTATGAAAAAGATTCAGAGCCCAGGTGGCCATCCGACAGAGAGAATCTAATTTTTTTTTTTTAACCTCTTGGACATAAACTAAGTTCCTCCATACACTGTATCATGCCTTTTAACCTTGGCTTCAGATCAAATCCACAGTTGTTGAATTATAACAATAATCACCATTACTGGCACTTATTAGTCACTGGAATTTGCATACATTGACTCTCCTAATCCTGAAGAAACCTCATAAAGTAGGAACTATCTGTATTTTATGTGGATAACTGAGATCCAGAATGTTATGAAATAATTTGTCCAAAGATCAGATACTAAGCAAGTAGAACTTGGTTTCAAACTCAGGTCTGATACACTGAATTTATGCATAAATTTAGCCACTGTTCTACATTATAGTATTACCTCACTCTACTACTCAAAAAATCCTTCTGATTAGGGATCCTGACTCTCCTTCAAAAGTAAACAAACAGTTAAGATGGTGCAAGTTCATAAGGTGTCCTTATAAGAAAACTATTTGAAGAGTTCAATAGCTGAGTCAGGAGGTAAACTATGAAAGCACTTCATAAACTCAAAAGATCAACATCTTACAAAGAGCTTTAAATTTCTTCATTCTGGTGTAAACAGATAAAGGTATATACATCTGTATCAAGAATTGGAGTTCCCATTGTGGCGCGGTGGTTAACGAATCCGACTAGGAACCATGAGGTTGCGGGTTCGGTCCCTGGCCTTGCTCAGTGGATTAAGGATCCAGTGTTGCCATGAGCTGTGGTGTAGGTCACAGATGCGGCTCGGATCCTGCATTGCTGTGGCTCTGGCGTAGGCTGGTGGCTACAGCTCTGATTGGACCCCTAGCCTGGGAACCTCCATATGCCACGAGTGCAGCCCTAAAAAAACCCAAAAATAATAATAATATTTTTAAAAATTAAAAATAAATAAGTAAAAAATCATTCTACCTATTTGTTTTCAAGTCACAGGTTGAAATTCCCAGGTGCTGGGTGCTATACTTGGCTTTGGGAGATCTTTGGAATCTAAGATCCTCTCTTGGTTCATTCCATGATTTTATTCGAGGTATCCCACCTGTCCCAATTATTTCACAGATGCTGATGCTGAATCTAACCCTGGCTCATGAATTTGGACAGGGAGCTCAAGCCTAAACTAATCCATAAATACCCCTCCCTTGGTACCATCATCTGTTCAGAGATAAACATACAATCCATTTCAGACCAAGGACTCATGAAGAGAGATTTCTGGAATCTTTTGGGACCTACTCTCTCTTATCAGATATTAGAAAGAAAGCCTCAGATGATCCAGACTTAGGATGAAATTGATTGTGCAGCTGGCAGAACTGAATAACAGAAACAGGAGGGCCTCTGATAATGTCATTAAGTCACTGGATTCATCAACCCTGAACCCTGCCCTCCTTTGGACTTTCATTACCTAGACAAAAACTCCCATTCAAGTTTAAGCCTGTTTTGGAGTTCCCATCTTGGCTCAGCCAGTTAAGAACCAGACTAGTATCCATAAGGTCATGGGTTCGATCCCTGGCCTTGCTCAGTGGGTTAAGGATCCAGCATTGCTGTGAGCTGTGGTGTAGGTCGCAGACATGGCTCGCATCCCACGTTGCTATGGCTCTGGTGTAGGCTGGCAGCTACAGCTCCGATTAGACCCCTAGCCTGGGAATCTCCATATGCCGCAGGAGCGGCCCTAGAAAAGGCAAAAAGACAAAAACAACAACAACGACAACAAAAACAGTTTTGTTCTGTTTTATTTTGGCTGCACCTGTAGCATGTGGAAGTTCCTGGGCCAGGGATTGAACCGACACCGCAGCAGTGACAATGCCAGATCCTTAACCTGCTGAGCCATGAGAGAACTTCAACCTGACATTTTCAAAAACACTGCATGAGTGCAAAGAAGACATACAGATGGCTGAGAAACACATGAAAAGATGTTCAACATCACTCATTATTAGAGAAATGCAAATCAAAACCACTCTGAGGGGAGTTCCTGTAGTGGCGCAGTGGTTAACGAATCCGACTAGGAACCATGAGGTTGCGGGTTCGATCCCTGCCCTTGCTCAGTGGGTTAACGATCCAGCGTTGCCGTGAGCTGTGGTATAAATTGCAGACGCGGCTTGGATCCTGTGTTGCTGTGGCCCTGGCATAGGCTGGTGGCTGCAGCTCCGATTCGACCCCTAGCCTGGGAACCTCCATATGCTGCGGGAGTGGCCCAAGAAATGCCAAAAAGACAAAAAAAAAAAAAACCACTCTGAGGTACCACCTTACACCAGCCAGAATGGCCATCATCCAAAAGCCTACAAACAATAAGTGCTGGAGAGGGTGTGGAGAAAAAAGAACCCCAGTACACTGTTGGTGGGATTGTCAATTGGTGCAACCACTGTGGAAAGCACTATGGAGATTCCTCAGAAAACTACATAGAACTATGATTTGATCCAGCAATCCCACTCCTGGGCATCTATCCAGAGAAAACCACGACTCGCAAAGACACATGTACTCCGATGTTCATTGCAGCACTAGTTACAATAGCCAAGACATGGAAACAACCTAAATGTCCATCGACAGAGGATTGGATCCAGAAGATGTGGTACATATACACAATGGAATATTACTCAGCCATTAAAAAGAACGAAATACCGGCATTCTTAGCAGCATGGATGGACCTAGAAACTATCATGCTAAGTGAAGTCAGCCATACAATGAGACACCAACATCCAATGCTTTCACTGACATGTGGAATCTGAAAAAAGGACAGACGGAACTTCTTTGCAGAACAGACACTGACTCACAGACACTGAAAAACTTATGGTCTCCAGAGGAGACAGTTTGGGGGATGGGGGGATGTGCTTGGGCTGTGGGATGGAAATCCTGTGAAATCAAATTGTCATGATCATTATACAACTACAGATGTGATAAATTCATTTGAGTAACAAAAAAAATTTTTTTTAAAAGACCACATGAGGCAAATGGAGCTATGAAAGCTTTGGCTACTGTCTAAGCATCTCTGGAGGGTAGTGGATGATTTTAGCATATTTGTATCAGAGTCTACATTATTTAAAATATTTTATTACCCTATATTAAAGGGGACTTGCTGACAAAGCCAACTGATGATGATATTCTAGCAACATGTCTAAAATTAATTTCTCAGAGCTTTCTGAACTTTATTTCTGGGTAAAGTCAGGTTTCTAAAATATCATAACATTCATATACACACACATGCACATATGTAGAGAGACATACATACTATGTGTATGTAAATATTTATCCCTACTCCTAAAAATTTCCCTTATGGAATAAGGATATAATATAGATTTAAAGGGAGGTAGGTATAAAAAATCAAAAGAAAAGCAGCTCCTATTTTTAACATCGCTTTTATCCATTATGATATTCCATGTCCCTTACATAAAATCCAACAAAGCCACTTCTCCCCAGAGTTAGCAGCTGGTGTGACCTTATTAACTGGTGGGACCTTTCTTACAATGAGAATTAGACAATCTGTGTTTTCTTCTTTGCTTCGGCTGCCAAGAACTTCAGCTTTGTTCTCCTTTGCAGTACATTTGTTTATCTTAAGTTTTCTGGTACAAATTATCTTCCTCCTCTCTCTCTCCTCACTTCTTTTTATTGCAGTTCTAAAGGACTATATTTTATTGTTTCTGTGCTTTTTAATGTAAGCTGGCTCAGATTCCTTTTGGACATAGGTGGGACATAAATATATTGTTATTAAAGAAGCATGACTATAATAATTATTATTACTCATCATCATTGTAAGCTTGGATAATAACTCAATTTCATCCATTCCAGTGTTTACAGTAGGGACAATATTCTTGTCCTCTTTTTTGAACTGCTGGAAGAGCTTCCCAGCTCAGAGCAATAATAATAAGTCAGCAGTTGTTTCCTGAGTCCCCTTCCGCAGGTGACTGCCATATAGGTCATCATTATATGCTACCGAGCTCCTTCCCTGCCCCTAATTACTAGCTAATGGCACATAGCTATCCTTTTCTTTCTTTCTTTTTTCTTTTTTTCTTTTTTTTTTTTTTGTCTCTTTGTCTTTTTGCCATTTCTTGGGCCGCTCCCGCAGCATATGGAGGTTCCCAGGCTAGGGGTCAAATCTGAGCTGTAGCTGCTGGCCTACACCACAGCCACAGCAATGCCAGATCCAAGCCACGCCTGCAACCTACACCATAGCTCATGGCAACGCTGGACCCTTAACCCACTGAGCAAGGCCAGGGATGGAACCCGCAATCGCATGTTTCCTAGTCAGATTCCTTTCTGCTGCACCATGACAGGAACTCTCACTTTTCCTTTTCTTCATAGGATGTCCACTATGAGAAATTCTTTTATTGCTGTTCTTCTTGGGCAATTCCTCCTTCCACTCTCTGCTTGCTATCCCACCTGCACATTCTGATTAATACTCTTGGCTCATCCAAAGTTGGATTCCAAATGCCTCATGTTTCTTAAGATGGGCAGTAGGCAGAAGAAAGTTGTGACCTGGAAATGAGGGAAGGGTTAAATTCTCAGAGCGTTCACTGGAGGATTTCATATCAGTGTACATAAAAAGAACATACCAGAGAGAACGAGATCACTCATATCTGCCTTGGTAACTAAGTCTATGAGCATTACCAAGCCTTTCAGGGCTTAGGTTGAGAAGATTAAATTTCTAGAGAACCTATGACTAGACATGGCCAATTTCTTAGGAAATCCATTTCAGGACCAAAGCGTTATGAGTTGCTTTTGAAGGAATTCAATCAGGCTGAAGGTGATCATTTGGAGAAGTGGAACAGGAATCCAAGCGCTGACTAGTAATCCCCCTAAAATTTCTGGTAGCTCTGAGACCTTACGACAGGGGCAGAAAGACCTATAAATATCTGCCCGTGCTGAATCAATGTAACAGATTATCTCAGGGGATGATATACTGAAATAAGATACCTAGATGATTAGAGATGGGACTAGGGAACGGGCCACAAGGATATACTTGTGATCAGCTGCTAGAACTTCTCTATTCTATTCAGTTTCTTAGTGCAGATGCAAGGGAGATCAAAAGCAGTTGATTCTTATAGATCTAATACAACCTAAGCTGACGCATTGTAAACTATTACATAGTTTCAGAATGTTTTGGCTAGTTTATTAAGACAGCAGTCAAACCAGGAGGTCAAAGGAAGATGGATGGTCTTCTTCGGAGCCATCCTGGAAAGAAAAACACTGCCCCAAAATAGCATAGTTTTTATGTTATCCATAAACCTCAAGACATAGAATGAACTTCAGCAATGTCATGAGAGATATATAAGGCATATACAGCTTTGGTCTCTACAAAGAAGGGCACACTGTTTCAAGAGAAGATGCCAACTGGGATATAACATAAGAGACCTGCCTTTAGGATGGAGTTTTTTTCTGGCTAGTGAGTCAGAAGTGGTTCTACACCTAGAAAGTTATAAGGAAGGCCGTGTTTGCTCTTATCTGTTTCCTTGAATGATTTTGCCTCAGATTTCCCAGAGACTGATCATCCTAAAAAAAAAAAAAAAAAGAGGCCATGGAGAATAGTACAGAGTTGAGGTTTAAAGACGTTTGTTGTCTATATCTAGTTACACCGAAGAGACATTTAATACTAAAACCGAGGACGTGTTAAGAGAAGAGCGCTTAATGTTAAAGGGTGCCATGGCTAGAATCCTTGAAACTGTGGACCCAGGAAAGCTGGGAAACCAGGCAAGACTAGAGCTAGCCATTTCATACACCGTCCTAACAAAAGATCAGAGAAAGTTGACTAAAGCGGTAGAGCCGATAAGAAGGGATTTCACTCACAGAAGCCCCGGACTTCACCTGTAATTTTGCAGTCCAAGCTGCATGCATCAAGGATTCCGTGAAGATTATAGGATAATCAATACCATGACCAAATCATATGTTCATCCAATGCCAAGAATTGATTCTCTCTGGAGTAACAGGGTCTGTTAAGGGTAGCCTCATCATTGATTGGCTCATGAGACGTTGCAAAATAAAGGCAATCCAGGAAAAATATATGAAGACAGCTTCAGACACTGCAGATAAATGCATCACCTCCTTTATTATAGGGCATGTTCACTCAATACACAACTGGAGGCCCTCAAATGGTTCTATAAGAAGGAAGACATATTTAAGTCATTAATATAGAGGTTGATTTTTAAATAATTGAAATAGAGACCATGTCATTATCACTTCGAAGGCCATGAACTCCTTGAAACACATTATCAAACTTTCGCTGGGGTTCAAGAACCAAAATGAAAAATGTTTCCCTGGAGGTCCTAGCAGAGAGAAGCTTTCAAAGAAATCTCAAGAAGCTGTGTCAGAGACGGGAGGACGGGGGAAAGCGATGGCCAATGGACCAGGGGAGAAAGTCAAAGGGAAAGAAGAATCAGGAGTTCCGTCATGGCACAGTGGAGACAAATCTGACTAGGAACCATGAGGTTGTGGGTTCGAACCCAGGCCTTGCTCAGTGGGTTAACGATCCGGTGTTGTCGTGAGCTGTGGTGTAGGTCACAGATGAGGCTTGGATCCCGTGTTGCTGGCTCTGGTGTAGGCCAGTGGCTACAGCTCCAATTAGACCCCTAGCCTGGGAACCTCCATGCGCCGCAGGAGCGGCCCTAAAAAAAAAACAACAAAAAAAGAAAGAAAGATAGAAAGAAAGCAGAGTCAAACACTGTGGACAGATATGGATGAGAAGAAAGCAAAGTCTACTGGAGCCTGGGGAGAGAGATTAGAGAAAAGAAAAGAGGTGTTGGGAGAGGAAGTCCAGGATACAGAGGTACCCAGCAAGAAGCAGTGTTCCTGGTCCCTCCCTGCCTTCACTGCCAGCTGGCACCGCTGGCAGATATTTTGAAGTGTGGGTTATTTTCTACAGAGGGCATCAAGAGATCCTCCTACACTGGCTTTATTGCCACCAGCCATCAACGCCTTAGGAAAGTCTCCTACACTTATTACCTTTGGCAGACATGCCATCTCACAAACAGCCTTCTAGTGGAAACCAACTAAAGCCTCTTATCTAAAATGTATGTATATTTATATGTGCTTAGAAAACGGTTGACATGATATATACCAAACTATTAACAGTGGTTAATAACAGTGGCCTTTAACATTCTCTAAATTATTGGATTTTTTTAAAAACCAAGACTGTATTAGCTAACATTTCAATAAAGATATACCCAGGATTTGGGGGTGGGGGCAGGGAGGAGGTTGGGGTGGAATTTTTTGATAAGGAACAGAGACATGCTATTTTACATTTTCCTCTCATATTTACCCTTCCAGACTGTGAATACAGGAAAGCTCTTGCAAATCCATAACCAGAGCCCTTAGTTGGTTCTTTCTTCCTCCAACCCCTGCTTCCTCCAGGCTGACAGCCAATGATGTTAAAACAAACAAGCAAGCAAATGGCAGTGACTTTAGGCCTCCCTGGCAATGATTTTGGCCTCCTCAGATATGAATGTTTCCCAGGTCTCTCTGACCATTTTGCCCCCCATATCTTGCCAGGGCCCAGAAGCACTCCTTCCCCATCCAATTCATCACATCATATATCACTACTGGTTTACATGTCCGCCTCCTTTGCTTCTTGCAGGCAGAGGATGAGTCTCTGTATTTCAAACCCTTTGATAGTTTGACTATGGCCTGACACTTAGTAGGACCTCATAAATGTTTAAATGAATGACTGTGTCAATACCCAGCTCTTGTCCTTAGTTTGAACCCTTTACTAAAAAGCTCTCCTTATCTCATCTGTCCTTTTCCTCCATGCTGTGAAATAATCTGGTTTGACTAGCTCAGATGCATTCTCGAAGGAAGTGGTTCTCAAACATTGTGTTCTCAGGACCCCAGTAACTCTTAAAAATTATTGAGGACTCCAGAAAGTTTTTGTTTATTTGGGTTATAGCTATCAATCACTACCTTATAGAAATTAAAACTGAGGAAAGGATGGAGTTCCCAATATGGCTCAGTGGTTAACGAATCTGACTAGGAACCATGAGGTTGCGGGTTCGATCCCTGGCCTTGCTCAGAGGGTTGAGGATCCGGCGTTGCCGTGAGCTGTGGTGTAGGTTGCAGATGCAGCTCGGATCCCGTGTTGCTGTGGCTCTGGCGTAGGCCAGTGGCTAAAGCTCTGATTCGACCCCTAGCCTGGGAACCTCCATATGCCATGAGAGCAGCCCAAGAAATGGCAAAAAAAGACACACACACAAAAAAAATTGAGGAAAGGAGTCCCCATCGTGGCACAGCAGAAACGATTCAGACTAGGAACCATGAGGTTGAAGTTTCAATCCCATCCCTGGCCTCACTCAGTGGGTTAAGGATCTAGCATTGCTGTGAGCTGTGGTATAGGCCACAGACGTGGCTTGATCTGGTGTTGCTGTGGCTGTGGGGTAGGCTGGCTGGCAGCTGTAGCTCTGATTTGACCCCTAGCCTGGAAACTCCATACACTGCAGGTGCAGCCCTAAAAAGCAAAAAACAAAAGCAATAAAAAATCACTGAGGAAACATTAAAATATTTATCAATTTATTCATTTAAAAGCAATGACTGGGGAGCTCCCATCGTGGCTTAGTGGAAACAAACTCGACTAGTATCTGTGAGGATATGGGTTCAATCCCTGACCCCGCTCAGTGGGTTAAGGATCCAGTGTTGCTGTGAGCTGTGGTGTAGGTCGCAAATGCAGCTGGGATCTGGTGTTGCTGTGGCTGTGGTGTAGGCTGGCAGCTGTACCTCTGATTCGACCCCTAGCCTGGGATCTTCCATATGCCGCAGGCGTGGCCCTAGAAGAAAAGAAAAATAAATTGAAAAAATAAAATAAAAGCAATGATTGGGAGTTCCCTGGTGGCTCAGTAGGTTAAGGACCTGGCATTGTCACTGCTGTGGCACAGGTTCAATCCCTGGCCCGGAAACTTCCGCATGCCATGGACATGGCCAAACCAAAAAAAGAAAAAAGAAAAACAATGATAAGCTCAATACATATAAACATAAAACATATTTTTATGAAAAACATTCATGTTTTCTAAAACAAAGCAAAACAATTTAGTGGGAAACGTGGCACTGTTTTACATTTTTGCACGTCTCTTTAACGTCTGGCTTCAGAGAAGACGTGGATCCTCATATGTGTTTCAGCATTCAATCTGTTGCAATACACTGTTTTACTTGAAGTATATGAAGAAAATATGACCTGGCACGAACATGTAATTGGTTAAGGGAGGACCACATGAAGCCCTAAAAGGGTCTCCGAATATGTTCAGGGGGTCCTTAGAGCACACCTTTGAGAACCACTGCCCTAAGCCTTATTTCTGTAACTAGGACTCCACGTAGACCTGAGAATCTGCCTGAACTTAAAACCCTGGACTTCCTGCTGCCACCACCCCATGGTGTAAAGAGATCCTTATAAACATTGAATCTCTTATCTGTGTACCACATTTCATAGCTTTCAAAAAGCTTTTCCCCTGCAATGTCTCCCTACAAGCCTGTCAGACATGATCTGATAATTCCACCTTACCCAGGAGCAGTTTCCTATGAAGTTCAGAGTATATGTGATTTGCTCAGGGTCATTCAGCTGGCGAGAGGCAGAGGCAGCACCCAGACCCATGCCTTAGGTATGGGAGCTACGTGTTCCTTCTCTGGCCACTCGCATATGTGATGCCCCAGATTTTATCAGCTAGTACTGCCTGCACTTCTGTGCTGGATGGAAACACAGCTGCTCCTTTCCCTGATCCTAAAATCTAGCACTCAAATGTCCCACCGTATTGCTAGAGACCAATGGCGGCCCCCCATGGGGGAAAACTAGATGACAAGCTGTCAGCATTGGACCACAGGATAATGTCCCGGCCCATGAGTGTTGTAAAAGTGATCCAGGCCTGGAAATTCTGGGACACTGGGGAATTTTGCTACAGCAAATACAGGCCGAAGCCTGCTGATGGTGCCTAAACCCCTATTATTTAAGCTGAACTGGCTCATATCACCTCACCCTAGAAAGTCTTTGACATTCTCTGTGTCTGGATGGGCTCCTGTGTCTGGGTAGCTGAGGGTGCTAGAAGAGGCATGAAATCATTATTCCATGGCCATTGTTACGCCCTGGCAAGTGTTTTTAGAGGGCTAGTCTTTCTGATCCTTGCTAAGCATTATCCTGGTGATTTCAAACAGATCTCAGGCTTCCCGTGGGTTCAACTTTACATTTCGATATTTCCTAATTTATGGAAATGATGTGGAATGGCAACTGATACTTCCTGGAAGCCCACTATACGATAGACACTGTACTAAGTACATTATTTTTTTCCACCAGTCTCACAAAGGCAGATGTTGTCCTCATGTGAAATACAGGGAAATCAAGGCCTCCAGAGGTTTACATATCATGGCCTATAGTTGTCAAAGGCACTTTTCTTCCTTCCTTTCTTTCTTTTTTCCTCCCTTGCTCCCTCCCTCCCTTCCTTTCTTTCTTGCTTGCTTGCTTTTCCCATTTTTTGGCTGCCCCATGGCATATGGAGCTCCCAGGCCAGGGATCAGGTCCAAGCCATAGTCCTGACCTAAGCTGCACCTGTGGCAACTCAGAATCCCCAACCCATTGTGCTGGGCTGGGGAATCAAACCCGTATCCCAGTGCTCGCAAGACACCACTGATCCTGTTGCACCACAGCAGGAGCCCCCAAAGGCACATTGCTAATAACTGGTTGCACCATCATTTGAAGCAAGTCATCTTGCTCCAGGTCCCCTGCTCTCTCCATCATCATGTGCCTTCACTAATGTTATGATTCTATGTCACTAATTATCTTCAGGCATCATTACAACCACATAGGGGATGGGGCGCGCCCACACACATTTCCTGAACCTCCAATATCTTGCTGTTTGTTTGTTAATTCTGGGTGTGCTCAGTCAAGAAAGACATCCTCTATGAAAGTTTCCTCAAACAATTAAAAATAGAACTACTTCAGAGTTCCCATTGTGGAGCAGCGGAAATGAATCTGACTAGGAACCATGAGGTTGCGGGTTCAATCCCTGGCCTCACTCAGCAGGTCAAGGATCCGGCGTTGCCGTGGGCTGAGGTGTAGGTTGCAGACATGGCTCGGATCCGGTGTTGCTGTGGCTGTGGTGTAGACTGGTGGCTACAGCTCCGATTAGACCCCTAGTCTGGGAACCTCCATATGTCGTGGGTGTGGCCCTAAAAAGACAAAAAAAAAAAAAAAAAAAGAACTACTTCATGATCCAGTATTTCTACTTCTAGATATTTATTCAGGAAATGAAATCACTGTCTCAAAAAGATAACGTTTATTGCAGTATTATTTACAATAGCCACGGCATAGAAATAACCGAAATGTCCACCGATGGACGAATGAATGGATAAAGAAACGGTGTGATGTGGTATGTGTGTGTGTAGGAGGGGGAGAAATACTGTATGTTCTTATTTGTAGAATCTTAAACAAACAAACAAACAAACACCCCCCAAAATTCCTGAACTCATGATACAGAGAACAAAGTGGTGGTTAGCAGAGGCAAGGGGTGGGAGAAATTAGTGAAGGTGGTCGAAAGGTAAAATTTCCGTGTATAAGATAAATATGTCCTGGGAATGGAAGGCACAGCATGGTAACTATAGTTAATAATATTGTGTTCCACATTTGACAGTTGCTAAGAGAGTAGTTTTTGAAAGTTCTCATTATAGGGAAAAAAATTATAACTGTGTGGTGATGGATGTTGACTGAACTTATATGGAGATCATTTCACAATACATACATATATCAGATTATCATTTGTATACCTAAAACTAATACAATGTTATATGTCAATTATATCTCAATTTTAAAAAGATGTATTCCCAGAGGTCCCGTCGTGGCTCAGTGGAAATGAATCTGGCTAGTATCCATGCAGACACAGGTTCAATCTCTGGCCTTGTTCAGTGGGTTAAGAATCCAGCATTGCCATGAGCTGTGGTGGAGGTCGCAGACAAAGCTCGAATCTGACATTGCTGTGGCTGTGGAGTACGCCTCCCCCCCTAGCCTGGGGACCTCCATATGTTGACGGTGTGACACTCCCCCCAAAAAAAGAGATGTATTCTTCCTGATCTCTGAGCTTACTTCAGCCTCTCCAGCCAACAAGAGAGTCTACCAATCTACAGACAGAACTTCAAATCCCCTAAAAGAAAGCAGAGTGAACAGAAGCAGGCATTTCTTTACAACCAGTAATGGATAAAGAACATCCAGTTGGCACTAATTGATGTGTAGGCACAAGTCATCAAAGGCCAAGGGCCTCTGCCCTCCTCCTCCCCTGCTCCATGGTGACTGGACCCAGCCTTGCCTTGGCTCAGAGCCGCTCCTATGGGGGCTGGGGGGCAGTCCCAGGTGCATCTTTGAGATAACAATACTGTCTCCTAAAACAAACAGCCATTGTTTCCACACAAAGACCTTTAATGTTTCCTCCATCAACAAAAGGCTACAGCCATCCTGCCAAGAAAACAAAAGGCTGGAAGCCCTTTCATAAATATCGTGATGGTGGGAGGGAAGGGGTAGAGGCAGGAAAATCATTCTCCAGCACTTTCTCTGCCCAGGGATAAGACTGACCCCACCCATCATGAATGCTTCTGAATAACTGATTGTTCCTGAACTATTCATAATGGCAATAATAACAGCCATTCCCAATTTGTGGAATGGAAATAATAATATCTATCCCTTACAGGATTGCTGTCGGGATCAAATGAGATAATGGGTGTGAAAGCTCTTTGTGAGGTTTAAAGGTTTACACAACTGATATGGTTACTATGAAAAGATTGATGGTTCACCTACAATGCTTGCGTTAAAAAGACAGATCCATTTTAGTCAGATGAGACTCCAAAGAGTCCTGATATCTAGACCCACTCGGTTCCTAGAACAGAGCACCAGGAAGAAGAATAAAAATTATAAATGATACTATCCAACGTTGATGAAGTTGTGAAAAAACTGGTGGGATCTTATAGTATGGAAGCAGAGCAGAACCCTGTGGGGCTCCTGGGCACACAGGCCTTTCTATGTCCCCCCATTCGTTGATATTAGAGAATAAGCTTCAGCCTCCTTGACTTTCCCTGAGTTCCAAAAGGCAAATTCAAACAGTTGCTAATCAGGGAAGGGAGGGAATGCAGAGAGAAGGGAGGTGAAATCCAGAGAAAATAGTGCAGCTTTGGGGCAGAGTCCAGATTCCTCTTCAAGGAATATACACAGATATTTTGAATTCTTCTGTAGAAATGAAAACCCCAAGAAATGAAAACAGGAGAGGAGGACCACCAGAACAAGTCCTGGGGCCACTAAACACTAACTTGGGGAGAAGAATGAAATCTAGCATCTACCCTGATCCATATCTGCAGCCCTATTTTCTACTTCCAAACTGTAAAGCCACTTATTCTCTCCCAAAGGAGGGCACAGTCTTTAAGGCATTATCCTGCTGTGGCCTCCTTTGCTTGGCAAAGCAATAAAGCTATTTTTTTTTTCTCCTTCCCCCAAAATTCAATCTCTGTGTTTCTATTCAGCATCTGTGGACAGAGGCTGTTTCAGTAACAGTAGCAGAAATATCATAAATTTGTTGATTGCTTTTTTTTTTTTTTTTGCTTTTTAGGGCCACACCCACGGCATATGGAGATTCCCAGGCTAGGGGTTGAATTGGAGCTGCATCTGCTGGCCTACGCCATACCCACAGCAATGCCAGATCCAAGTTGTTTGTGTCTGCGACTGCAACCTACAACCACAGCTTGCTGCAACACTGGATCCTTGACCCACTGTGTGAGGCCAGGGATGGAACTGCAACCTCGTGATTCCTAAGTCAGATTCGTTTCTGCTGAGCCACTACGGGAACTCCTGTTGATTGTTTACAGAGACAAAATAACAACACACAGCAAGTACTGAGAAGATATTCCTGACTTTGGCATGGTACTCTCTCTCCCTGGGAAGTCCAAGAAGATAATTCAACAAAGTTGAAAAAAAAAAAAAGCAGCAATTTAGACATGTTTACCTACTATAGGCAAATATTGAAACAACAAGAGAAGTGCTTTGGTTAACTGTGGTATGATGATAGCCATTAAAATGAAAATATAGGAGTTCCCGTCATGGCTCAGCAGTAATGAACCCAACTAATATCCATGAGGACTCGGGTTCAATCCCTGGCCTTTCTCAGTGGGTTAAGGATCTGGCGTTGCTATGGCTGTAGATCGGCAGCTACAGCTCAGATTCAACCTCTAGCCTGGGAACTTCCATATGTCACGAGTGTAGCTCTAAAAAGCAAAAGAAAGAGAGAGAGAGAGAGAGAGAGGAAGGAAGGAAGGAAAGAAGGAAGGAAGGAAGGAAAGAAGGAAGGAAGGAAGGAAGGAAAGAAGGAAGGAAGGAAGGAAGGAAGGAAGGAAGGAAGGAAGGAAGGAAGGAAGGAAGGAAGGAAGAAAAAGAAAGAAAGAGAGGAAAGAAAATATAAAACCTACTTACAAACACGAGGAACTATGCTGTAACTCTAAGTGAAACTGTACAAGATGATACAACTAGGCAAAATATGTAAATATATGAATAAGGATTGGTAATGTGAAGATATCTTTGGTGTTGTAGTGGTTAATTATATTTCAAAGTCTTCCTTAATGTTTTTATATCACCGTTTAAATAGAGCAATAAAAAGAAAGACCAAAAAAACCAGCTGGTAGAATTCTTGCAAGAATCTGCTACTTTTAGGGTAGGGTAGGATCTTGATGAGTGTCAGAAGTGGATGCTGCTCAAATGATACTGTCCATAAATGTGAAGTCAACTGAAAAAAAGTAAAGGTTTTTGTGGGGGACAGCTCTCATGTGGTGCAGCAGGTTAAAGATCTGACGTTGTCACTGCAGCAGCTTGGGTCGCTGCTGTGGCTTGGATTTGTTCCCTTCTGTGTGCCACGGGCATGGCCAAAAAATAAATAAGTAAATAAAATTTAAAAATGGAAATGCATTTTTAAAACAGACTTCAAGAACAGTTTTAAGTTCAAAGCAAAATTGAGTGGAAGGTACAGATATTTCCCACACACCCCTCACCTCTACACACACACAGCCAGAGTGGTACATATAACAATTAATGAAACTTTGTTAACATCCAAAGTCCATACTTTACATCAGGGCTCACTCTTGGTGTTGTACATTCTGTGGGTTTGGACAAATGACGTGTATCTACCATAATGGTATAATATGTGGTGGTTTTACTGCCCTAAAACTCTCTGTGCTCTACCTATTCATTTCTTCTTCCCCCTAGACCCTGACAATCACAGGTCCTTTCCTATCTCCATAGTTTTGCCTTTTCCAGAATGTCATATAGTTAGACTCATAAAGCATGTAGACTTTTCAAGCTTGCTTCTTTCTGAAAAGGTACATTTTACAACCAGTCTAAAAGACCAAGCATTATGAAATTCTACTAGGTACCATAAAAGTAATTATTATCAATGATTGTGTTAGATTCTTGAGACACATTATCTCCATAAAATAATTGTTATTATTCTTACTCTACCAACAAGGAAGTGCCTAAAGTCACAAAACCAGTAAGGGGAAGAGCTGGTATGTGAATCCAATTTGCCTAACTCTAAGTTCCTATCATTTCATTATGCCACAGTATTTAAATTAATACCAAATATGGACCCAGAGGCATCTGAACCCAATGGCAGGAACTGACAGAGAAAAGCAAACTGGTACAGTGCCTATACAACCATATGTCTTGGCAGCTCTTAGAAGACAGTATTCTGGAGTTCCCATTGTGGCTCAGCGGCTTAGGAACCCAACTCCTATCCAGGAAGATGTGGGTTTGATCCCTGGCCTCACTCAGGGGGTTAAGGATCTGGTGTTGCTGTGAGCTGTGGCTGCACAGCTACTAGCTGCAGCTCCAATTTGACCTGTAGCCTGGGAACTTCCATATGCCGTGGGTGCAGCCTTAAAAAACAAACAAATACAAAACAAAAGAAGACAGTTTTCTGATAGGACAATACAACAGCCACCCTTGCTTTATGCCAGATTATAGGGTCAGGACTTGCTTCCCCATCCTTAGGCAGGAGAGCTTAGTCAGCCTACTAACTAGAAAAATTAGGTGGGTCTAGTTTAGCATTTCTTAACATTTTTTTGTATTGCACCCTAACCCAGGAGTCTCATGAGATATGTCTTCCTAATCACCCTCTACCCCAAATAAATTTTAATACCACGTATATTCCCTACATTTACTTATGTACTATGGCCCTTTGGAGAGCCAACAGTTATTGAAATATCTAAGCGGCTTTTTTTTTTTTTTTTGCCCTGTAAGGAACTATTTCCACCCCTTTGGGAGCTATATCATCCCCAGTGATAATATACTGTCTAGCTAGAGATGTCCAGAACTCAGGAAGGCTGACAGGAAGTTGTGATACCAGAAAGGTGTGGTCAGCACCTTGGAGAGCGCCAAAGATGCCCTACTGAGACACTGCGCAGGACTCAAGGTTGCCAGAGAATTTACTTGCCTGAAGGAAATAAGGGGCTGGCAGGGGACAGAGCCTAGGAAACAGTATTAGTGCTATTTCATTGTATTTTGTAGGAACCATTAGAACATGAAGACTTCCAAATTGATCTTCATAAGAAAGTTCTTGAGGGAGCTGGCACTTTATGGACAGGGACTTCAACTGTCAAAGGCCATTAATGGCATATCTTCAGGTAGTATAATGATTTCAAAGGTCTTTACTAAGAGCCCATTTCCATAGGAGCTGGAGGTTTTTCAAAAGTTTAAAGGTATCAGGTTAATTCTCCCTCAACCTCAATGGTTGAGTTCATGACACTTCAGTACAGTTTTATAGTGTCCGTTGTGAATTGAAAATAATAACATAGGTATATGGCATGCTAATGGGCCATGCATTTATTTATTTATTTTTGGCCTGTGGCATGCAGACATTCCTGGGCCAAGGATTGACCAGTGACCTAGGCCACAGCGGTGACAACTCAGGATCCTTAACCCACTGAGCCAGCAGGGAACTCCTTAAATGGCCATTTTATTTAAACTTCACACTAATCTTATCAAGTAGATATGATCATTATCCAAGACTAAGAGAGGTTAGCAAACTTGTCTTACATCACACAGCTGATAATTAGAAGTGCCAGACCCTTGAGATCCTGCTGTATAGCACAGGGAACTATATCTAGTCACTTGTGATAGAATATGATGGAGGATAATGTGAGAAAAGGAATGTGTGTGTGTGTGTGTGTGTCTGGGTCACTTTTTTGTACAGCAGAAATTGACAGAACATTGAAAATCAACTATAATAAAAAAAAGAAAAAGAAAAAGAAGTGCCAGGCCTTGAACCCACTAGGGCTTCAGCATTCTAGTGGTTAATCAGTATGCTATACTTCCACTACATTGACTCAGCAGCCCTTATAAGGTTGTTGTGAGGGTTAAATATCTCACTAATAATCTTAGCTTAGGACTATCTTTTTCACTCAACTTCATCAGAGATATTCTCTGACCCAAGATCCAGGCTTTTATCCTCTTCCCAGAATTAGACAAACTCGAAATTTATCATGTCACTCTTATGATTATAATGTTTCAGTGGCTTCCCACAGGGTCCTCAGGATAATATCCCCACTCTTTATTATGCCTCATAAGGCCCTTCATGACCTGCCCCTGCTTAAATGGCCAGCCTTGTCATCTTTTATTTTATATTTTATTTTTTGTCTTTTTAGGTCTTTGCCCACAGCATATGGAGGTTCCAAGGCTAGGGGGTGAATCAGCTACTGGCCTATGCCACAGCCACAGCAATGCCAGATCCGAGCCATGTCTTTGACCTACACCACAGCTCATGACAACACCAGAGCCACAACAGGAACTCCTTTTTAGATTTATTTTTTATTTTTATTTTTTGTATTTTTAGCAGCCTTGTCATCTTTTGCCACTTTGTTCTTCAAACTCTCTGCTCAAGCCACACGGATGTGGTCTCATTAACAATGCTCTCTGGGAGTTCCTGTCGTGGCACAGTGGTTAATGAATCCAACTAGGAACCATGAGGTTGCAGGTTCGATCCCTGGCCTTACTCAGTGGGTTAAGGATCCAGCATTGCCGTGAGCTGTGGTGTGGGTCACAGATGAGGCTCGGATTCCACATTGCCGTGGCTCTGGCGTAGGCCGGCAGCTACAGCTCCAATTAGATCCCTAGCCTGGAAACCTCCATATGCCATGGGAAGCAGCCCTAGAAAAAACAAAAACAAAAAACGATGCCCTCTGTCACTTCCGGGGCTTGGCACATGCTATTCTCTTCCCAGAAACTTCCTTTATCTTCACTCCCCTTTCAGGGAGCTAAATTCTCCTCATCTTTCAGGCTTTAGGTTAGACATCCAATTCTTCTGTATGTGTTCATCTTTTCCCCAAATATGGATATAAATGAAGTAATAGCATCACAGAACTCTGTGCTGGTCAGATCGACCATGGAGTATTTTGTCCATTACTGGGCATAATATAGATCAAGCCTGAAGATAGGCAACCAAGATAGTGAGCATTATGGAATATTTTAAGTTATATGGGAGGTACTGAGGTAATGACTTAATGGATATTACCTCATGTAAACCTCATATAATTCTGTTGGATTGGGGAGGTACAGCCAAGAAAACTGAAACCCAGAGAAGTTAAACAACTTACTCAAGGTCCCTCAACTGGTAAATGGTAGGGCCTGGTGTTTGAACCCAAGTCTGTGTAAATTCAGAGCCCATGCCTTCAACCTCTGCAGAATACCACCTTTGGAAACGATATTATAAGGCTGATTTAGTGAGAAACTAGAAGGTCCTTAATCCTGAGAACAGATGACCAAGGAGAAACATAATAGCCATATTCATTACACAGGTAGGAGTTGTCACTTTGAAGAGTAATAGGGAAATAGATGGCTCGAGAGAAGAAAGCTCTCAAAAGGAGAAGGTGAGCCCCTGAAAGGCCCAAGAACCAGTTCTCTCTGTACATCTCAGTCCAATGTCTGGCACGGAAGGAAGACCTCCATGGGTTGAAGGAAATAGAGCTAAAACCCCCATGGATGCTCCCTCAATAGAGCATTACCTAATAGAGCACCACAGGCAGGATCAGGGAGAAAGGAGTTCTGCATCCTTGAACTAGATGACCTCTAAAGCTCCTGGCCACGCAAGGATTCTGTAATTATTGACTGAATCTATGACTCAGACTTGGGCAAATTACAGACCATCTAGCCTGAGTCAGTGTACTGAGATTTCAAAAAGTGGAGCACATGAGTGGCTGGAAGTTTTGAGCTCCTAGACCCAAAGCTTTTCACCTTGAAGGCAAAATGGTTCACCCTAAATCTGGGGAGTGAGAAACCTCTCAAACTTGCTCCAAAGGCTAATCTGGAAACAGAGACATTCAAGTCATTTACAGAGCAAAGATCTTCCTGCAGGTTTCAGCTGCTGTCACAGGAGCTGAAAAAGGAGAGGAACACTCACTCCTAGCAGGTGGTTGAGACAAAAAAAAACAAAAACAAACAAAAAAAAACCCAACAACAACAAAAAAATGTCAACTAATGAATTTCTTTTTTTTTTGTCTTTTTCTAGGGCCACACCCGAGGCATATGGAGGTTCCCAGGCTAGGGGTCCAATCGGAGCTGTTACTGCCAGCCTACACCACAGCCACAGCAATGCCAGATTCAAGCTGTGTCTGCGACCTACAGCACAGCTCCTTAACCCACTAAGCGAGGCCAGGGATCGAACCCGCAACCTCATGGTTCCTAGTCGGATTCGTTAACCACTGAGCCATGACAGGAACTCCAACAAATGAATTTCTGATAGTCATTTGCTGAATCAAATGGGTCCCAAAAGTGTTCACTGGGCCAACTGTTGTCCCCCCCAAACTCTGATTCCATTCACTCCATGCTCATGGCCTGTGGTCAACACTCAGAACTGTCCCCTCTACCCCCACAGAGTGAGTCCCAACAGAGTACAACTGAAAGCAAATATTCACCTTTCCTAGAGGGCTCATATAAATGTAGATGGTTCACAAAGATGATGAAATTTTTAACCAAAACTTATATTATCAGACCTTCAGATTCTACTTGCAAGAGACTCATGCATGCGAAGAAGAACAGAGACTTCTGTGGGGGTATAAAGACACCTAGTGATGGAAGTACCTTAATTGTATGGTCTGAGGTACAAATTCAATCAGTACACACATATACACACACACAACGCTATGAGACTAGCTGAAATACTCTTGTGCCAAAAATGTTTCCTTTTATGGCCACACCTATGGCATGTGGAAGTTCCCAGGCCAGGGACTGAATCTGACCCGCGGCACCTGCAGCACTGCCAGATCCTTTAACCCACTGTGCTGGGCCGGGGATTGAATCTGAGCCTCCTCTGCACCCCAAGATGCTGCCATTGGATTCTTAACCCACTGAGCCACAGTGGGAACTCTTGGTGCACAAAATTTTAAAGAAGCAATGAACTAAGTACAACACATCCTTATCAGCCTTATAGCATCTGTTTGGTGCATCTTTATTATGACCTACAGTTCTTTGACTCTATCCTTCCATGGTTTACCAACCTATATTTTCACTTGCTTCTCTCAACTTAAAAGACCAAACCTTCGCAGCGTATATCTAGAGCTAGAGCTTCAGTTAAGTTTCCCTCAATGCCTGTGACAGGGCGCTCCCTCACATGGGAGAACCTTAGCTGCACTGACCACTGCTTACATCTTTAAGCCTTTCTTTTATCAGGGATCTGAGCTCAAAGGTGTGCTGAATCTTTTTCTTCCTGCCTCTAAAGAAACATGGATCAGATATCGTGTAACTATGTGTAACCCAGCAAATTATTTTTTTCTGAACAGAAAGAAGTGTCTTCCACTCTTTACAGAAGAGTCAAAACTTCCACCTGCTAATAGAAAGCAGTGACTGCTGAGTAGGTACCAGGAACTTGAACTTAAAAACTGGATTTCCCTTGTAGCTCTTGACAAAGAAACGTACATTAAAAGTTTTCCAGCAATATGCCTTTCTCTCCTGAACTCAGTTAACAAGTGCTTTTTAATCAAAATATCTTGGGCTGAAAAGGTTAATATATATATATATATATATATATATATATATATATGGTTACTATTGATATACAGATCCCAGGACACAGCCTGCTTACATAGATGGAGGCTGTCCCCACAGACATTGCCTAGGGAGGTGTGTACACAGATACTGTACACATAGATGTCCTCACGGACTGATGTACATAGAGGCAGATGTTACTCACAGAGACAGATATCCACCAGGAACACGATGTACACCAAAAGCTCCCGAAGGGTGGTCTTGACATAAAGTTCCCGGTTCTCAGCTGTATTCTCAGTCAAGCTTGTTCCCCAGAGTCCTAAGGGACATTGGAAAGATGCCCAGGATCTCCAACAGAAGGGTGCCTTCCAGTGACCCCACCCATCCATCCCTGCACTTTATTCTCGTTTCCACCCCAGCCCCTTTCCCCATCACCTTATCTTAGGTGGGGCAGTCTAAGGTTCCATGTCTTCTCTCAAACTAGCTCTGCATAACATTCTGTGGCCCCAAGAGATGACTGTGCCAGCCTCATCCTCTGGGAGACCAGTAGACCAGCCTCTGTACTCTGGGGAATTCAGCTCTAACACAGACAATTCACAACCCCCAAAGAGATCCTGAGATTCCACCTCTCCTTCAGATTGTATCCCCCCCCTTTTTATTTTGCCTTTTCTAGGGCCATTCCCGTGGCATATGGAGGTTCCCAGGCTAGGGGTTGAATTGGAGCTGCAGCCGCCAGCCTATGCCACAGTCACAGCAACGTGGGATCCTACACCACAGCTCACGGCAACGCCGGATCCTTAACCCACTGAGCAAGGCCAGGGATCGAACCCGCAACGTCATGGTTCCTAGTCAGATTCGTTAACCACTGAGCCACAACAGGAACTCCAGATTGTATGCCCTTCTGAAAGCTTCTGGTGACCCCTTCTCCTGACTCCTCTCCCAGGAGAACACCCCGCCTCCCAACCAGGTACCTCTGATGCTGCGACAGATCTGGAGGCAACAGCTGGACACCAGAGTCTTGGGTGCCTTCTCCTGGGGTCCATCTTCAGGCGGCTTGGATTGGGGTTGAGGAGGCACCGCACTGGAGATGGTGCAGATCCTCAGTGTCCCATGCGGGGAAGGGGGACCACTGTAGGCTGGGTTGTCCCAGGCTCCATTCCCCAGCTTGTGTAGCTCCTGCGCCTCGGGACTTTCCACAGCCTTCATGGGGAATGAGGTGGGGAACCTGGCGCCTCAGGTACCCACTCTCACCTGGAGAAAGAGGGAGCAAAGCCACAGCCCAGTCCAGCCAGCAGAGGGCAAAGGAAGGGAGCGTGAGGGCAGCTGGTCTCCCACAGCCTCTGCCTCCAGCCTTTTGTAGGGGAAATCTGTGCCCATTTGGGGGAGCGAGCAGAGGCAGAAGGTGGGGGGTGGCCATTAATCCCGTCAGGGGCTCTCAGTCTGATAGGTGCGGGGGCGGGGGGGGGGAGGGGGGAGAGGGGGGCATGGGGATAGAGGATATGGAGATTGGGATTGGCAGGAAGGAGGGGTGAAAGAGGTAAATGCTGGGGGGAGAGGAGGGCTGCTTGCAGATGGGGCCTGGGGGGATGGTCCTGCATCTGACAGAAACAGTGATGAAAAAGCACTGGGCGGAGCTGGGAGAAGAGGAGGCAGGTCAGAGCTAATTTCCACTAAAAGCTCCTGAAAGGACGGACATGGATTAGGGTGGGGACCATGGCCAGGCCTGGGAGACTGAAAAGTGCCACCTCCCTCCCAGGCTCAGCCAGTGGTGTCTAAGGCTCTTTTACTGTCTTACCTTGAGCTGTCCCCCTGGTGGAGAAGGCGGGGCGGGCGGGGGGGGGGGGAGACCTCTCCTCCCTCGTTCCACCCCCACAGCTGGGGGAAAAGGATGGTGGCAGGAGTATCCCCTGTTTCAGATATTGAAGGGACAGGCTCTCTGACCACAGATGAGGAGGGGGAAAACCCTACAGAATTCCAGATCATCTGTATCCTTTTTTCTTTTTCTTTTTTTTTTTTTTTTTTTTTTTTTGTCTGGGCTCTTATAGCTTATGGGTGAGCGATACCAATAGAAAGGTCTTCCTTAAGGGTGTGGGGCTCAGGCTAGGGAAGAGGCTAAGCACTGATTGGGGAGATGGATTAGAGAGCAAAGGGCCAGGATCGTGTGACTTGAGACTCCTTAAGGGGAGTGTATACCTGGACCTAGCTCAGCTGACAACCCTCTCTTTTGGATCTGTTCAGTACCCGACCTAGAACAGTTAGCATGAGCACAAAATGCTTGCAGGGGAGATATCAGGGCTGGTCTGCTTTTTTTTTTTTCAACCTCAGGTTTCTGAATTAAAAGCCCCAGCAAGGACTCCCCCACACCCACACCCCCAAGCACATCCTCGCCTGTGTCCAGCCAGCTCCGGCCTCCAATCACCTACCCTGGCTCGCCTATGGGCATGTGCTGTGGCGCAGCGTGGGGCTGGACCCACAAGTGCAGGTGGTTCCCTCCTCCTTGATGGCTGGAGTGGGGGCTGCCCTCTCTCCAACTTGGTTCCCCCTCTGGGCTCTCTCGCTGCGCTGGCCTGAGGCCACCTTCAGGTGCAACAGACCATCACCCTGGTGGAAGTCACCAGTCTCAAATGTCCCCATAAAGAGGTGCTGACCCCAGACAACCCAGGGCTGGGCTCAGCTCCTTGATAAATAAGTGTACCTCGACAGCTCACTGACTGTCCTATCCTGAGTCTGCTGCATGGATCTCCTGCCCCAGGCCCAGAAACCATTAAAGACTAAAGTTAACTCTCCATCTGGGCTACAGCTAGGACAGCTCTGTGAGCATTCCTCCATGGAAGAGTTCCCATCTCTGCATTTTTTTGGCTAGTGAGACCCGTTCCAAGGTGTTTGTTTTCTTTGAGAAGACAAAGGATTAGGAACTGGGCCTCTACAGAATGTTTTCTCTGCAATCATGTCAGAGTGAAGGAACAGGATTTGCCACTTGTCACCCACAGGCTTTTTAAACAGTTGCAAAAGGACCTCTGGCTTGCAAAACTGAACTCTGGGACAGAGGGAACATATAGGAAGCTAACAGTAGGATCCAGAGAAGTGGGGAGAGGAACAGGAGATGGGGTCTGACTCCCGGGGGGGTAGTTCTGTATTCTAAGGGAGGCTTAAAAAAAAAATAAAGGAGAGGTTTGGATGGACTCAAGGAGGTTCATCACATGACAGCTCTCAGACTCCTGGGAGCTTAAGACCGGGGCGGGGGGGGGGGGGGGAAAGAGGGGGCGGGGGGAGGTGCCACAGCCATCTACTTAGCCAACACTGCTTTTCCCTGCTTGATCTTGACAACTCCCCACATGTGGCTCAACCTATAATGCCTCTGGGGAACTCATGTTGTGCAACAGAGTTTGAGAAATGTTCTGGGGAGGTATTCTGTATTCAAATGTGGTAATCAAGTGGTATCTCCTGATGACGGAGTGGCCAGTAGTTCTCCATGCCCTCCAGCCTCTATAGGCATTTGACTTTGCTCTGTTAAAAAGGGCAACCGAGGGAGTTCCCGGCCTGGCTCAGTGGTTAACGAATCCAACTAGGAACCATGAGGTTTCGGGTTCTATCCCTGGCCTTGCTCAGTGGGTTATGGATTGGGTGTTGCTGTGAGCTGTGGTGTAGGTTGCAGATGTGGCTTGGATCCTGTGTTGCTGTGGCTCTGGTGTAGATTGGCAGCTGCAGCTCCGATTCGACCCCTAGCCTGGGAACCTCCATATGCTGCGGGAGCGGCCCAAGAAATGGAAAAAAAAAAAGACAAAAAAAAAGAGCAACCGATTTCAAGGAAGTCCTGCGACTTAGGCTGTCTCTTAACAGTTCAGCAAAACCTAGGAGGATTGAACTTAAACCCAAAACTCCTGCATTTAACTCTTGGCTCAACAGTATACAAATCAGATGGGTCCTTCTGAGACTAGGTTTATCTGTCTGCAAAGTGTTGATAGTAAGGCCTGCCCTGTTGACCTTAAGGACTATTTTAGAAGTAAAATAGAATATAGAAGTCCTTATAAACTGTGCACTATAAAGCCCACAGCAAATTTAATATTAATTTAATTTAATAATAATGCACATAGCAGAGCATCCTTCCTTGTGTGTTCCATTCATACAAGCAATTTGCAGTTAAGGCGGACGCCTTTGGCTAGGTCTTTCTTGTCCTTGCCTCCGAGGGACAAAGGTCCCAGAACTCCCTGTGCCCATGCCCATTCCATTTCAGCTGACACCAACATAATGCAATGGCAGCATTTCGGCTGGAGGTATTGTACACATAACCTTTGAATGAAATCACCTCTTAGAAGAGTTTTATAACTACAGGGCAAGTCTCGTGGCTCATCAAAAGCAAAATACCTTGTTATTGTGACACCTCTCAGCCACCTGGTGAATTGCTCCCATTTCTTCACTGGGGATACATTTTTTTGGTCACGTGCTCTCCTCATGCAGCCACCAGGAAGAGGATTACCCTGGTCCTGCCACCAGCGCACTCCCTTTTTGCAACATCACATCCCAGCCAGCTGCTTCCGTGCTACCCAGATCTACTAGGCCTTGCAAAGAGTCCAGAGACATCAACGTCTACAGGATGGAAACCTGTGGCCTACCGTTTTGTAAGTTCTCTATAGAAGATCCCCTAGGATAAGCTGCTCTGCATATTCTAGAGAAAAGAACCTGGGGTGACTCATAGTCCAGGTTCTACAGGGAGAAGCAAGCTGCAAACCACCTCCTGTCTGCTACATAGTGACTCAAACTTTTCCACCTTGACAGACATAAACAGTAGGAAACACAGTTCAGAAGTAACACCGGCTCATTGTGGCAGTAATTGTCTCTATCTCTCTCTCTCTCTCTTTTTTTTTTTTTTTTTTTGCTTTTTAGGGCTGCACCCACGGCATATGGAGGTTCCCAGGCTAGGGGTCGAATGGGAGCTACAGCTGCTGGCCTGCACCACAGCCACAGCAACACCAGATCTGAGCTGCATCTGCGACCTACACCTCAGCTCATGGCAACACCAGATCCTTAACCTGAGCGAGGCCAGGGATCAAATCCACAACCTCATGGTTCCTAGTAGAATTCGTTTCCGCTGTGCCACGACGGGAACTCCTGGCGATGATTCTCAGTGGAAGACACTGGAGATCACTTATCCATAAGAAAGAAACCTGAGTGTAAGGGTTTAATCGTCACCGATGTACAAAATACTGAAATTTGGGTAGCTCAAGTTTTCAAGAACGAACGTGGTGGACCAAGCAAACTGACCTGAGCAGGCGAGGCTGAAGGAAGTCCTACCCTAACTGTTTTGCTGTAACAAACACCACAGCACTGCACTAGGGGCCTCCACAAGCCCCAGCTGCTCCACACCTCAGAACGAACGAGCCAGGTCTGTTGGAAGCTTCGGGGTGTGAAATCTTGTTGCAGCTGTCCCAGCCCAGGAAAGCAAAGAAATGGCTTCTGTTCTTTCACCAGGACCTCACAGAGAGGCTGATAGTGACCCACCTCCTCATCAAAAGGACCCACTTTAGCTTTTTTCTCCCTTCCTTTCACCTCCCTGATTTCAAAGTCCTACTGGAATACTTTCTGCCTCTTCCATCGCTCCAAAGAGAGCCCTTTCGAATGAGACCCTCCGCTTTCCTCCCATTTCTAGAAGACCCTCCTGGATATCTATGTCCATCGGCCCATACCTTCTACAGAAAACCAGACACATGGAAGGAAGCAGTCAAACCTAGATGATAGGAGACAGGTGATATCATCAACACAAATAAGGAAATTCATTGTCCGTTGACTAAGCCCCTGGGAACATGGATCTGAGGCCACGACCGTGTTCTCTTGCTGGGTGAGGGCCTGACATCTAGAGCTCAGGTGTCCTGAAGTAACCCATCAGTATTATCCCTCGCAGGCAGAGCTCCTGCTGGGGTAGGCAGGGCTCTGTGTGTAGATCAGGCCACCTGCTGGTGGGGGCGGAGCAGGGAAGGAAAGAGCTCCAGGTGAGTTTGAGACCTCAAGCTAGAAAGGGGAGAGGAGGAGCAAGAAAGGCATGAGAGGAAAGGGATGGAGGACAGAGAGCCTCAGGGAAGAGGATGCAAGAGATGCAATTCTTCCCCTCAGAGCCACTCACCACATTTCATATAAGGCACGGTTGACTGAATGTCCCGAGCCTATGAGGAGGGGAGATTGGAGCACCAGGGCAGATCCCTCTGGGCTCACTCTCCCAGCATCATCTCAGGCACCCAAGACACCTCTTTGTCCCCACCTCTGAGAGTCTCAATACAGAGGACACATATTTTTCCATTCTGAGTCCTCGTTCCAGTTGCAGTTCATCCTAGAGAGGTTTACTGAGTGCTGACCATACGGCGGGGACTATGCTCCACTCTAGCGATGAAGCAATGAATGAGACCATCAGAGCCCCTGCCTCATGAAACGTACATTCTTTTAAAAAAATTTTTTTTAATTTAATTTTTAACTTTTTTATTTTTTTGCTTTTTAGGGCCGCACTCAGGGCACATGGAGGTTCCCAGGCTAGGGGTCCAATCGGAGCTAAGCCTATGCCACAGCCACAGCAATGCAGGACCCGAGCTGCGTCTGCAACCACAGCTCAAGGCGATGCCGGATCCCTTAACCCACTGAGCGAGGCCAGGGATCCAACCCGCAACCTCAGGGTTCCTAGTCGGATTCGTTTCCACTGCACCACGACGGGAACTCTGAAATTTACATTCTGATGAAGAAGATAAACATTAAACAAATACCCCAAAACTGATGATTTATAATCACAAAAAGTGCTGCCAGGGAAAAGCACAAGGTGTTAGGAGAAGGCACGGCAGGAGACTCAACTTTCTGAGGCTAACGAGGAATGGAATGATTTCTCTCTCTCTTCCCCTTTCTTGTCCCTGAGATACAAAAATGTTTTACTGCAAGTATGCATAAGGAACCAGACTGAGTTAAAAACCAAACAAGGAGAAAGTTTCAACACCCGCAAGAAATATCAGGACTGGAGTTCCCGTCGTGGCGCAGTGGAAACGAAACCGACTAGGGAACTATGAGGTTGTGGGTTAAGGATCTGGCGATACCATGAACTGTGGTGTAGGTGAGACGTGGCTCGGAGCTGGCATTGCTATGGCTCTGGCACAGGCCGGCGGCTGTAGCTCTGATTAGACCCCTAGCCTGGGAAACTCCATATGCAGCGGGTGTGGCCCTAAAAAGCAAAAACAAAAAAAAGAAATGTCAGGACTTAGAGTGATCTTTATCCCTCATGGTCACTGGAATGTGAGCTGAGCTAAGCTTGAATTACTCTTGCGTTGTCTTCTTTCCAAAGACACAGAATCCAACTACTTTTTCTCTCCTGAAATTGGTTCTCTCTTCAAAACTTGAAAAAGAGGCAAGTGGATAAAAAAGCTAGAGTAGCTGATGAAATTACCAGTGGATTAAAATTTTCCTGAGGTGATGGGATTGTCTGTTTGTTTGTCTGTCTTTAGGGCTGCATCCATGGCATAGGGAAATTGCCAGGCTAGGGGTCAAATCAGAGCTGCAGTTGCAGCAATGCTGCCACAGCTCAGGGCAACGCTGGATCCTTAACCTACTGAGCGAAATCTAGTCATATTTGTTTCCTCTGAGCCACGATGGGAACTCCCTGAGGTGATGGTTTTATTGGTGCATACTTAGCCCTAAACACACCATGTTGTGTACTTTAGATACATACAGCTCTTTTTTTTTCCTTTCTTCCTTTTTTTCTTTTTCTGCTGCACCCACATATGGAAATTCCCAGGCCAGGGATCAAATCTGAGCCGCCGCAGCTGTAGCCACGCTGGATCCTTAACCCACTGTGCTGGTCTGGGGATCAAACCCAGCACCTCTGCTGCAACCAGAGCCACTGTCATCAGATCCTTAACCCACTGGGTCACAGCAGGAATTCCTGTACAGCTTTTTGTATATCATTCATACCTCAATAAAAGTCAATCATACTTAACATCTTTTTTTTAGTTTCCTGAACAGTAATTCAGAACCAAGATCTTTATTTTCTTTTTTTCTTTTTTCATCTTTTTGCCATTTCTTGGGCCACTCCCCCGGCATATGGAGGTTTCCAGGCTAGGGGTTGAATCAGAGCTGTAGCCACCAGCCGATGCCAGAGCCACAGCAACGTGGGATCCGAGCCGCGTCTGCAACCTACACCACAACTCACGGCAACGCCGGATCCTTAACCCACTGAGCGAGGCCAGGGATCGAACCTGCAACCTCATGGTTCCTAATTGGATTCGTTAACCACTGAGCCATGACGGGAACTCCCAAGATCTTTATTTTCTTTTGTTCCATTGGCTGTGTAATCTCAAATCTAGAACTCTATCCTGAGACTTTTATCAGCATGACTGATAACAATTAAAAAAAAAACTGAAAAAAGAGGAAGCCCAAAGAGTTCCCTGGTGGCTCAGCAGGTTAAGGATCCAGCAATTTCAGTGCTGTGGCTTGGGTCACTGCTGTGGCATAGATTTAATCCCTGACCCAAGAGCTTTTGCATGTATTCTATGGGCTTGGCCAAAAAAAGAAGAAGGAAAAAAAAAGGAAACCCAAAATATCTATCAACAGACAAAAAGGTTAAACAAATTGTCACATTCACATAATGGAGTACTCTGCCAAAATTAACAACATTTTTTAACGTTACTTAATGTCATAAGAAAGTGTATGAAAAATTCTGGCATATACATCTACAGAATCCAAGTTTTCTGTGCATATATATGTGTATGTGTAATTTTTTTTCTTTTTTGTTGGCTGCGCCTGCGGCATGTGGAAGTGCGGGGAGCCAAGGATGATGCAGGGACTTGAGGAAAGGGACCTTCCTTGCCTGACAGCAAAAAAAAAAACAACCCAAAGGCAGGTTCCTAACCAAGGAAGGGAGCTCACCTGAACGTTGCATGCCATAGGTGGGCTGCTGGTCAGGATAAAAGCCTGCCCTTACGGTGCAAAACCGAGGGCAGGCTGAGGCCTGCCTGTGTGGTGCAATCCGAGGGCAGGCCTCAGATTACACGGCTCTCTTGTTGATGCTGATGGGGAAGAACTGGGGCTTCCCTGGGAAAACAATTTCAGTGTTTGCACCGGAGAACATGGATTGTTTCCCAGGTGACCTAGTCTTTCCTGCTTTACTTGTTATTCAGTTTTTCCTCAGTCTTTCCTGTTATTTGCTTATTATTCTTATTTTCCTGTGGTGATTTGTGATTTAACAAAATTACAACAATAATATAAGAATTTCATCCTGATGGACTTTCCCCTATTCAAATCCAATTTAATTAAAAACATAGTGTTTATTTACTAACTGGTTATACTGTACACTTTAGAAGTTGGAATGTACTACAGACTTAGATAAAGTTAGACATACATTATTCATGGTCAAAGAAACCTAGCTATGAGAGTCGTCCTTGGTTTTAGAAACTTTTAAGTGATAGCTAACTGAAGTTGATTTTCTCATACTGTCCTCCTGCCATGACGCTTTGAAGATAAGCACTAATCTAAAAACAAGACTTGTGAATGCCACATCCTCATGTCTGTAGCCTTTTAGGAAGCATAGTCTGGGAGTTAACTTTTAGAACTTGGCCTTTGGGTGTACTTTTAACATTGTGGTGTAATTGAAAACTGTCTATATAAACAATCACCTATGCCAGTAAAATTTGAGCAGTCCAGCGCTCTGAAAAAGAGACACAGAGGCTGTCTCCGTGTGCATTTGCCGACACCATCCATCCCCGACAGGGTGTGCATCCCTGGCCGCTGGAGCCTGGACTCCAGCATGGAAGTTTCTGGGCAAGGGACTAAACCCATGCCACAGCAGTGACCTGAGTCACTGCAGTGACAACACTGGATCCCTAACCTACTGCACCACAAGGGAACTCCAAAAAGGACGAATTTTTTTGCTTGGTTTTGTTTTTGTTTTCTTTTTAGGGCCACACCTGTGTCATATGGAAGTTCCCAGGCTAGGGGTTGAATCAGAGCTGCAGCTATCAGCCTATGTCACAGCCACAACAATGCCACATTTGAGTTGTGTGTGACCCATACCACAGCTCATAACAATGTTGGCTGCTTAACCCATTGAGTAAGGCCAGGGATTGAACCTGCATCTTCATGGACACTAGTCGACTTCTTAACCCACTGACCACATGGGAACTCCAAAAAGGACTAATTTTGAGAATAAAAAATTTAGCGGTGGTAGCCCTGGGTGTGATTATAGATGCTTTTAATTCCGATCATTTTTTCTACAATGACTGGTGGTACTTTCACATTTGGAAAAAAGAATAATTATTTTTAAAAAGTCATGGAGTTCCCATTGTGGCTCAGTGGTTAATGAATCCGACTAGGTTCTGGCTTCGATCTCTGGCCTGGCTCAGTGGGTTAAGGATCTGGCATTGCCGTGAGCTGTGGTGTAGGTTGCAGCTCGGATCCCGAATTGCTGTGGCTCTGGCGTAGGCCAGCAGCTACAGCTCCAATTGGACCCCTAGCCTGGGAATCTCCCTATGCAATGGGTGCAGCCCTAGAAAAAAAAAAAAAAAGTCATCATATGGAGTTCCTGTTGTGGTGCAGCAGAAGCAAATCCGACTAGGAAACATGAGGTTTCGGGTTCGATCCCTGATCTCGCTGAGTGGGTTAAGGAGCTGGCATTGCCGTGAGCTGTGATGTGGGTCACAGACATGGCTGGGATCCTACGTTGCAGTGGCTGTGGTGTAGGCCGGCTGCTGTGGCTCTGATTAGACCCCTAGCCTGGGAACCTCCATAAGCCGAGGGTGTGGCCCCAAAAAGCAAAAAAAGAAAAAAGAAAAAGAAAGTCTGTGTAGTTCGTTTCTTAACATGGGAGTCATCATGCAATAGATTTGCTTATCACTGCTTGCTCTAAGCCTAATTGCTGCTTCCTTGGAGATTACAGTTAGGAAGAATGAGTGACATGTGTGACAGGTATGAAAAGTAATGAGAAGCAATGTAATGAGAAGTACAGTCTCTAACAGGAAGGAAGGTGACGGTTTGGAAGTGGGAAGGTCAAGAAAGGAATTTTGAATGGAATGGTATTGAGATGGATTTCAAAGGGATGGAAATATTTTAAGAGACGGTCATAGAGTATAGTTACCATATTTAAACACTCACATGCCAGACACTTTATTGCATATCATCTCAGTTAATTGTCACACAGTCCTATGGAGCAACTTGCCATTATCTGCATCTTGCAGAAGGAAGAAATTGAGGCTCAGAGCGAGAACTTTTAGTGGCATCAGGCTTCTGAATCAGTTCTGACTACAGTGGTAATGACTTCCTATGTGACATTCATGCAGGGACAGCAGCCTGTGCAAAGGCAAACAGGTGGGAACTTGGGGTGCTCTTTTGGAAGAACAATCCCACTTTGGCTGGAGAATAAATAGGAAGTAAGTCTGGAAGGAGGGTTGGGAGCAAATATGGAAAGCCTCAAATGCCAGACTTTTCATTCATTAGGCAACAGAAAAAGAGAGGATTTGAACAGAGTAATGAAATCAAAGGTATATTTTATGAAAAAGAGTCTGACAATAGGATGGGCTGGTTTGGGGAGAAAATGGAAGTAAGAAAATCAGTTGAAAGGTTGCTATCTTAGTTTAGGAACAGATAATAAAAGCCTGAATTGTGGTGGTGAAATAAGATTAGAAAGGAATGGAAAGATTATGCAAAATCTGAGAGGCAGGACCTGTGGGGATTATAATGCGCCTGACTGGATGGGGATGCAAGGGAGAGAAATCAAAGGGAGGTCTAAGGTCTCGAACCTGGACCACTAGGGAGTTCCCACTGTGGCTCAGCAGGTTACAAACCTGACTAGTATCCATGAAGATGTGGGTTTGATCCCTGGCCTCATTCAGTGGGTTAAAAATCCAGCGTTGCTGTGAGCTGTGGGGTAGGTTGCAGTCATGGCTTGGATCCCACTTTGCTGTGACTGTGGCGTAGGCCGGCAGCTGCTGCGCTGATTTGACCCCTACCCTGGGAACTTCCATGTGCCTCCCCCCTGCCCCCCCAAAAAACCTGGACAACTAGAAGAATGGTGGCACTATTAAAAGGGAGTGGGAGAGTTCCCGTCCTGGCTCAGTGGTTAATGAATCTGACTAAGAACCATGAGGTTTTGGGTTCAATCCCTGGACTTGCTCAGTGGGTTAAGGATCTGGTGTTGCCGTGAGCTGTGGTGTAGGTCGCAGACATGGTTTGGATCTGGCATTGCTGTGGCTGTGGTGTAGGCTGGCAGCAACAGATCCAATTTTCCCCTTAGCCTGGGAACCTCCATATGCCGCAGGAGCGGCCCTAGAAAAGGCAAAAAGACAACAAATAAAATAAAAAAATAAAAGGGAGTGGGGAAAAGAGGCAAAAGGAGCAGGTTTCAGTAGGAAGGTGATGAATTCAGCTTTAGGTATATTCCGGTCTACAGTGTTAATGGGACACTCAGATGATGAAATCTAAGAGGCTGCTGAACAATTTGGGTTAAAGTTTGAGAAGGTAATAAAGACTGAGGAGAGCAATGCGAGGATCATGTGGCTAGAAGTTTTTATTGGAGCCACAGGAACAGTCAAGATTGCCAAAGGACTGGATCGAATAAAGAGAGAAAAGGGCGTAAGAGTGGAAGGAAGAGAAGCCAGAAAGGGAGAGTCATTACAGATAGAAGGAGAACCAAGGATTTTCAAGACACAAAAATAAGAGTGTTTTAAGAAGGGGATGCTGCTGCACGGTATCAAATGCTGCTAAAGGGTCAAGGATTCTGGTAAAAAGTCTTCGGAAGTTTAGACTACAATCTCCCAGAAGACCTTGGAAAGTGAGAAGGCTAGAGATGCTGCATTTGCAAGAATGGGAGTGTAGAGGTTAAAGAGTGGGTGGTAAAAGCCATGAAAGAAATGCCTCCATTTAACTGCACATGAAAGTTATTAAGTCTTTATTGAGTACGTGCTGTGTGACCTTCCTGTGTGTCTGTTTGGAGATGTCCCAGGAAAACAAAACCAGTCATCCTCATCTTCATGGTCTAAAAGCTTCAGTTCATTCTAACTCCTCTTGTGGTTCTGAATTTTAAAACCAGATATAATCCACATACCTTTGAGTTCACCCATTTATAGTGTACAATCCAATGATTTTTTTTTTTTTTTGGTCTTTTCTAGGCCACACCCTCAGCATATGGAGGTTCCCAGGCTAGGGGTCTAATCAGAGCATAGCCACCGGCCTACATCACAGCCACAGCATTGCGAGAGCCGAATGGCATCTGTGAACTACACCACAGCTCACGGCAATGCCGGATCCTAACCCACTGAGTGAGGCCGGGGATCGAACCCGCAACCTCATGGCTCCTAGTTGGATTCGTTAACCACTGAGCCACGACAGGAACTCCCCAATGATTTTTATTAAATTCAGACATGTACAACTATGGGGCTGATCTTAAAAGGTGAATGTTTGAATGCAAAGTTTGGAATTCAATCCCTACTAATTTATGCTGTAAATGAAACCCAGAATAAATTTTTTACCCCCTGGGAGTTCCCTTCGTGGCTCAGCATTAACGAACCTGACTAGGATCGCTAAGGTTTGGGGTTTGATCCCTGGCCTCGCTCAGTGGGTTAAGGATCGGGTGTTGCCATGATCTGTGGTGAAGGTCACAGATGCGTCTCGGATCTTGCGTTGCTTTGGCTGTGGCATAGACCAGCAGCTGCAGCTGCAATTTGACCCCTAGCCTGGGAACTTCCATACGCTGAGGGTGCGGCCCTAAAAAGCAAAAAAAAAAAAAAAAAAATTCCATCCCCACCTTCTTAAGCAGAATCACAGAAGAGTGGAAAGCTGCTTGGCCTAAAGTGTCCACCAGGTGGCAGCAGGACCCTGCGCTGTCTCTTAGTAAAGGAGCAGACCAAACTAGTTTGGAAGACTAAGGCACTGAGAGAGACTCTTTCTTTCCCCAGATCCTTCCTATTACTTATTCTTTTCTTCCGGGTAACTCTAAAGGTTCATATCTGACCCTGGTAACAGGTCCTAACCCATGGGGATTTATCATTCAGGAGACACAGCACCTGCTGTGTTAACCTGGTCCTTAGAGAAGCAGAAGCCAAGGCTGGATAAAGGTGCAAGAGTTTTAATGGGGGAAACACTTATAAAGGAAAATAGGGAGGGAGCCTAGGAAGGCTGAGGCCATCGTGTAAGTCTAACCCTGAATGAAGGGGAGAGAGTAGGAAAGTTGGTGGATTTGTGCAGTATAGTCATCTAAGAAAGGTGTGCTGCAGGAAGCTGAGGTTTGGTAAGAAGCGGTGTTAAGGAAGCAGACTGCTGGGCGCCCAGCGTGAAGGGACTGACCTCGTCAGTAGCCTCTGAGGGGCCTGCGGTGCACAGATCTCTGAATTTGACGCCTCTCTCCCCTGCAGCTGGTCCTCAGCTGAAAGACAGGCTTGGGAGGGATGGCATGTGTTTAGAAAGAACCATTTTCTGGAGTTCCCTTCATGGCTCAGCAGTTAGCAAACCCAACTGGCATCCACGAGGACTCGGGTTCCATCCCTGGCCTCACTCAGTGGGGGAGCATTGCCATGAGCTGTGGTATAGGTCGCAGACGTGGATGGGATCCTGTGTTGCTGTGGCTGTGGTGTAGGCTGGCAGCTGCAGCTCTGATTTGACCCCTAGCCTGGGAACTTCCATAATGGCACAGGTGTGGCCCTAAAAAGACAAAAAAAGAAAGAAAGAGAGAAAGAAAAAGAAGGAAATAAAGAAAGGAAGAAAGAAAAAGAAGAAAGAAAGAAAGAAAGAAAGAAAAGAACCGACCACTTACTAGAGAAAATCTGACAACCTACCGCACACCTAACAGATGGACCTGACATATTCCCACCATGTCATCTCCACCCTATCAGCTCCCCCCCAACTTCAATTGGCACAACCGTTTTTTCTGTTGGTTTTTTTTCTTTCAGGGCTGCACTGTGGCATATGGAGGTTCCCAGGTGAGGGGTCTAATCGGAGCTGCAGCTGCCTGCCTACGCCAGAGCCATAGCAACTCGGGATCCGAGCCATGTCTGCGACCTACACCACAGTTCACAGCCATGCCAGATCCTTAACCCACTGAGCAAGGCCAGGGATCAAACCCACATCCTCATGGACACTATACTGGGTTCTTAATCCACTGAGCCACAACAGGAACTCTCGTACAACTTTTCTGAGCTTGTAAAATAAGGTTACACGTGTGAATAAATATTGGTAGTTAGTCAAAGCACCCAGCCAGTGCACAGGAGGGGACACTTAGAAAAATGCTAAATGCATTTGTTTCAAGCCCATCCTCTTTTTTGAACCAGCTCTAGGGGCACTTCTGTTAGGAAGGGCCCTCTCCCTTTCCTGAACCTATGCCCCACTTATGGTGTGTTTACACTGCGCCGTCATCAGATACTATCCTGCCCACTTGGCTATTGTGCTTTGTCCTTTTTCTCTTGGAAATCCGCGAGCTCCCCAGAGGCGGGACCAGAACTCTGACTCCATTCTTCAGAACAGACAACTGACGTTCCAGTGGGCACTGGAAAGTCTCCGTCAACACTCAGTCCCCAGGTGGACACATCATTGGCTCGGAGATGGAATTGACTCAGAGGGAGAGCAGCCGACTCTTGGATGGGAAAGGCTGGAGGGGCCACAGAGGGAAGCTTGGCTCCGGACACAGCCAGTTGCCCTCTGGACCTTGCAGCCCTGCTGTGCCTGGCTCAGCTGCTGTGTCAGTGCAAAGCAGGGTGACATCAGCTGTGGAAGAGGTTACTGTCAGGCAAAGGGAAGAGCAGGGGAGAGCAGGCTGGCTGGCGGTGCTTCCCTGGAGCACGAGGCTAGAGGCTGGATCAGCTGGGGAGAGGGTGCCTTATGGGGTTGAGAAAGAACAGAGGCCCGCAGGGAGCAGCAGGAAGGGAGGGAAAAGAAGAGAAGCCAGACTAAGCGGGTGAAGGGCAAGGAATGGCTAAGGTCCCATACCTTCCACCTGGGGGAGAGAGGGGGCAGTGGTTTGGAATTCTAGAAGATTGTGTGAGCCCCTCGGGGCCCTCTTAGCACTACAGGAAGCAAATGGGGGTATAGCTCTCTCTGACCACAAAAGCAAGGCTGGCACAAGCCCTCTCCTCTTGATTCAGCTCGAACAGAGTCAAAACAAGAAAGACTTTCCTTTCCACTCGTGTATCTGTTACTGGAGGCCCTGGGCCTCTGCATGCCTGTCCTCCCTGTGTCCACCACAGATGAAAAGCCCAGGCGTGGGATGCCTTTCCAGGCCGGAAGAAGGCTCCCTGTGGGAGGTCAGGCCACCACATAAATCTCCAGGCCTGGCCCAGGTCCATTGGTCTCGGTGCCCAGCCCCTACCTACCCGGGGTATCAGTGACATCTCTGGCTCTGATCATCAGACCTTTGTCCCCAGGTCTTACCTGCCCAGATTGTCAGTCCCTGGGTCACACATTCTGCCCAGAGGCGTTACTGTTCCCAGTAGTACTCACTCTGATCTGCAGACATATCCCCAGTTCCCAGAGATGGGTAGTAATTACCTAGAAGAGGCCCCTCCCCTGGCACACACAGCTGCCCTGGCAAGTATGTGCACACAGGCATGGGCACACACACACTGTTGTCCTGCGCCTGACAGGGGAGAATCTGGGGGAGAAGGGCTACAGAGAGGTAGGTCTGTAGCCCTGGCTCTAGGCCTGGTGGCGATAGGCAGACATCTGGTAACAAAGGGAGCTGGCGGGACAAGTGCACTGGCCTCTTCTCAACCAGGGTCACACAGCACAAGACCTCATGCCTGGGGCCCTAGAGGAGCATGTTCCAGGTCCTAGTCCATGGAGTGTCCCTTTTGAGCATCTCTCCCTCTTCTGGGCCTCTAAGCTTGTCAACTGCCCTTCTCCATAGCCATCCCAGTGGCCCCTTGGGATTTAGCACTGCCATCTCCTCCAGGAAGTCTTCCCTGATTCTCCCAAGCTGGGCTGGTGTGTGCCTCTCCTCTAGAGTCCACAGCACCCTGTGCTAAGCTCTGCCATCCAGAGTTATATGGATCTCCTCCACTATGGTGACCTGCTCAAGATCAGGACCTCTTTATGCCCTCAGCACTTACCACTGTGCCTGGGACCACTGGCCTTGCACGAGTATTCACTGAATGTGAATGGGGAACCAGTATACCTAAGGAAGTGTGGGGTCCCCATTCTTTGCGGCTTTCTTGTCCTTTTTTTTTTTTTTTTTTGCTTTTTAGGGCCACATTTGTGGCCTGTGGAGGTTCCCAGGCTACGGGTCTAATCGGAGCTGTAGCCACCGGCCTACACCACAGCCACAACAACACCAGATCCGAGCCGCGTCTGCGACCTACACCACAGCTCACAGCAATGCTGGAACTGTAACCCACTGATTGAGGCCAGGGATCAAACCAGAGTCCTCATGGATACTAATCAGGTTTGTCACCACGAAGTCACAACTGGAAATCCAGGAGCCAGTGCCTTAACACCCAGGACTCCAGGGTCTTCATGGTGACTCTTGAAGGCTTCAACCTGAATCCAGGAAGCAGAAAGACAGTAATAATACACTGTCCTAAGATCCAGCCCGTGGAGGGTGCCCCCACATTTCACAACCCTTGACCAGGCCATGTCAGAGTCAACTGAAGGACTGCCCTAACAGACAAGTGGCAACTGATTCTGCAGCCAAGAGTGACTCACAACCACGGGAGGTGAAAAAGGAGGAAGCAACCTTGCCTCACAAGTCTGTTTCTTCCTGAAAGCCCAGGAAAGAAAGTTCTGGGAGTGGGCCACTCTCCCCAGGCCCACCTCTGGAGGACCGCCCACCCCCCCCCCAGGGAGGCCACGGCTTCCCAGGGAAGTCTACAGTAGTCTCATAGTCTCTCTGTGCTGCTTAGAGCAGGACACCGAAAGCCAGGCTTGGAGCAGGGAGGTCATTAAAGAGAGGCTTCTGCAAGAGGAGAGGGGCTGAGGCCACACTGAGAAGTGCCTTTAAATCCCAGAGGCATCTCTCTCTCTCTCACTCTTTCTTCTCTCTCTTGACAGTGACCTGCTTGCCTGCTTGGGGTCATGTCCTTTCTTTATGGGTGGAATGAAATTTTGACAGGAGAGTCAACATTTTTGCCCTCCCAGCAGCGGGAAGAGGTAGAGAAATCCCCTGAACTGCTCTCCCTTTCCTCATGTGGCCCAGGGAGGCAGAGGCCAGATCCATGCAACAGCACAAGTACTAGGGAGAGACAGTGCAGCTGTCAGACTCTGATGGGAAGCAAAATGAAATAAGAGCCAAGACATAACATCCTCAACCCCTGGTGGAGGTCAGGAAGTGTGGAGAGGCCAGGTGAAGAAGAAGAGGCCAGCCCCTCTGGTGAGCTCTGCCCCCAGGCTGTCCCCTGCATCCACCTGTACCAGGTGAACCTCAGCCTCATCCGGTGGAGATTCTGCAGACCCTGGGTCTGGCCCAGAAACATCCAGAGTACAAGATCTGTGTCCCAAAGAGAAGCCAGAAAAGTCACAGCTCAGTGGGAACGTGGCTCAGTAATAGGTGCAAACACTGAAGCAGGCAACTAGTAGGGCCAATGGACAGCCATTCAAAACAGAAAGAAAAGAAAGACGTGAGCTTTGGGTTCCTCTTGAATCCAGAACATGCCCAGAATCTCCAAAGTTCCTGCATTTCATAGAACAATTTGTTCTAAATTCTCTTTTTTCCTGCCCTTGACATTTTATACATACATATATATATGTAGTTGGAGTTTTTTCACCAATGTCCCCAGCTCCCAGAACAGTGCCCGCTCTAGAGCAGGGGCTCCAAGAGTATTTACTGCAGTTTAAATGAATGAATCAAAAAAATGAATAATGCAAATTTCAGGACTCCTTTTCCTCAGCTCTCTTCTGGTTCCCAGCCCGTCTAGTTCAGTTGAGATAAAACTGCCATACAAGAAAACAAGTAGATCCTAAGTGTTCTGTTTGATGAATCTTGATGTATATACTCAGGTAACCAGCACCCCAAACAAGATAGAAAATATTTCAACCACCAGACTCTCCCCTTGGGCCTCTTTCCAAGTCAAATCCCCCATCCCGGGCAACCACACTCTAACTTCTCACACTAAATATCAATTTTTCCTGTGCATTTAGGTAAAATTAGTATGTACTTTTTGGTGTCTAGCTTTTGGCGAGCATGTTTCTAGAATCATTCATGTTGTTGCCTGTGTCTGTAGTTCCTTCTTTCCATGAATGCTTATCCATTCTCCTCTTGGTGAACTTTGGAGATATTTCCCATTTGAGGGTATAACGAATGAAGTTATAATGAATTTTTTTCTTGTACAAATCTTTTTATGGACATAGGTTTTAAATTTCTTTTCTTGGAGTCCCCGTCGTGGCGCAGTGGTTAACAAATCTGACTAGGAACCATGAGGTTGCGGGTTCAGTCCCTGCCCTTGCTTAGTGGGTTAACGGTCCGGCGTTGCCGTGAGCTGTGGTGTAGGTTGCAGATCCCGCGTTGCTGTGGCTCTGGCATAGGCTGGCGGCTACAGCTCCGATGAGACCCCTAGCCTGGGAACCTCCATATGCCACGGGAGCGGCCCAAGAAATAGCAAAAAGACAATAAATAAATAAATAAATAAATAAATAAATTTCTTTTCTTTTCTTTCTTTTTTTTTTTAAGGGGAAGTAAGCCTTTATTTCTTTGTTTCACAATAAAGCTGGCTGACTTGGTTGCTTTTTGGTAATTAATCAGAGACCAAATCCCATATCCTCGCCCGACTCCTCTGACTCCTCCTTTGCTCCAACCTTGGCTGGGGCTGCTGCAGCAGCAGCAGGAGCAGCAGTGGTGGTGGCGGCCACAGGGGCAGCAGCCACAAATGCAGATGGATCAGCCAAGAAGGCCTTGACTTTTTCAGCAAGTGGGAAGGTGTAATCAGTCTCCACAGACAAAGCCAGGACCCACTTGTGTCCTTGATGATAGAATGGAGTGCAGATGCAACAGTTGGGTAACCAGTGTGCAGGCATACACGGGCAACATTGTGGACACTGTTCAGGAAGCGAGAATGCAGAGTTTCCTTGGTGATGTCAAGCACTTCAGGGTTGTAGATGCTGCCATCAAACACCCGCTGATGATCAGCCCAGAGGAGAAGGGGGAGGTGTTCAGCAACGTGGCTTCACTGGCTCCCACTTTGTCTCCAGTCTTAATGAGCTGCACATCACTCAGGATTTCAATTGTGCCCCTGGAGATTTTATTTTATTTTATTTTATTTTAATTTTATTTTGTCTTTTTGCCTTTTCCAGGGCCGCTCCCACGGCATATGGAGGTTCTCAGGCTAGGGGTCGAATCGGAGCTGTAGCTTCCAGCCTATGCCACAGCCACAGCAACGTGGGATCCGAACCACATCTGTGACCTACACCACAGCTTTAACCCACTGAGCAAGGCCAGGGATTGAACCTGTGACCTCATGGTTCCTACTAGGATTCATTAACCACTGAGCCACAACGGGAACTCCCCGCCCCTGGAAATTTTAGTGGTGATGCCTAAAGCCTGGAAAAAGGAGGTCTTCTTGGGCCCCAGACCAGTGTTCTGGGGAAGCACAGTGACTTCACACAGGGCTATGGCAGCAGCATGGGCAGCAGCTGGCACCTTACTGGCCAGAAGCATGTCCTGAACTCAGTGAGGTCCTCCTTGGTGAATACAAAGCCCACGTTCCCCCGGATGTGAGGCAACCGTTTCTCCAGGACTGGGTGGTTTTCGGATGGCCTTTCGTGTGCATCATGGTGTTCTTGCCCATCAGCACCACGGCCTTCCCGCGGAGGGACATGCGGATCTGCTGCATCTGCTTGGAGCCCACATTGTCTGCTCCCACAATGAAGCATTTCAGATAATCATCCAGAAGTTGGATTATCTTAAGGAAGCAGTTGGACTTCCAGGTCGCCCCGTCTTCCCTGGGCATCACGGCAGTGCGTCCGGAATTGCCACGCAGGGTTTAAAGATGATGTCACTCACACAAGGACGCCTGGTGAGAGCTTAAATTTCACTTGAGGATATCCCAGGAATGGAATTGGATCTCAGGATGGATGTATGTTTAACATTTTTTTTTTCCTTTTTAAGTCTGCACCCACGGCATATGGAGGTTCCCAGGCTAGGGGTTGAATCGGAGCTGTAGCGGCTGGCCCAAACCACAGCCATGACAATGCAGGATCTGAGCTGTGTCTGCAACCCACACCACAGCTCATGGCAATGCCGGATCCTTAACCCACTGAGCCAGGCCAGGGATTGAACCCATGTCCTCATGGATGCTATTCGGATTCTTTAACTGCTGAGCCACAGTGGGAACTCCTGAATGTTTAACATTTTATGAAACTGCCAAACTGTTTCCAAAGTAGTTGTACTGTTTCATGGTCCCACCAGAATTGTATGAGAGTGTCAGTGATCCCACATGTTTACCACCATTTAGTGATCACAGTCCTTAGAGTTTAGGCATTCTAGTGTTAGTGATATCTCACTGTAGTTTTAAAAAATAGCTTTATTACGACATAGTTCAGGGACTTCCTGTCATGGCTCAGTGGTTAATGAACCTGCCTAGGATCCATAAGGATGTGGGTTCCATCCCTGGCCTCACTCAATGGGTTAATGATCTGGCATTGCCGTGAGCTATAGTGTAGGTCGTAGACACAACTCTGATCCCTCGTTGCTGTGGCTATTGTATAGGCTAGCAGCTACAGCTCTGATTCAACCCCTAGCCTGGGAACATCCATATGCTGCATGTGTAGACCTAAAAACACCAAAAAAAAAAAAAAAGTATAGTTCACATGGGAGTTCCCACTGTGGCTCAATGGGTTAAGAACCTGACTAGTATCCATGGAGAATGCGGGTTCATTCCCTGGCCCCACTCAGTGGGTTAAGGATCTGGTGTTGCCATGAGCTGCAGTGTAGGTCACAGATACAGTGCAGCCCTAAAAAGGAAAAAAAAGAAAGAAAATGAACCTCAGGTTTTTATGATGGCTTTATTTATTTATTTATTTTTGTCTTTTTGTCTTTTTAGGGCTGCACTTGCAGCATACAGAGGTTCCCAGGCTAGGGGTAGAATTGGAACTATAGCTGCTGGTCTACGCCAACAGCCACAGTAACGCCAGATCCGAGCCTCATCTGCGACCTACACCACAGCTCATGGCAATGCCAGATCCTTAACCCACTGAGGAAGGCCAGGGATCGAACCTGCGTCATCATAGATGCAAGTCAGGTTTGTTAACTGCTGAGCAACGACAGGAACTCCTATGACGCCTTTTTTTTTTTTTTTTGTCTTTTTACCTTTTCTAGGGCCGCTTCCCATGGCATATGGAGGTTCCCAGGCTAGGGGTCAAATCGGAGCCGTAGCCACCGGCCTACGCCAGAGCCACAGCAACTCGGGATCAGAGCCGCATCTGCGACCTACACCACAGCTCACGGCAACGCCAGATCCTGCACCCGCTGAGCAAGCCCAGGGATCGAACCCAAAACCTCATGGTTCCTAGTTGGAATCGTTAACCACTCCACCACGACAGGAACTCCCCTATGACGATTTTTTTTTTAATTATTTTTTCCACATATGAAAGTACTCATAATCATTATAGAATAAATTACCAAAAAAACCAAAAAAAAAAAAAGGATATAGTTCACATACCATACAACTTATCCATTGAAATTGTACAATTTGGTGGCTTTTGGTATATTCACAAAGTTGTATGTCCAAAAACACTGTCAATTTTAGAACGTTTTCATTATCCCTAAAAGAATCCCTGTACCCCTCAGCAATCACAACCCCCCAACACACACAACCTCTGGATTGCCCACTCCAACCCTTAGGCAACTACTAATCTGCTTTTGTTTCTATAGATTTCACGATTCTGGACAGTTCATATAAGCATCATACAACATGTGGTTCTTTGTTGAGTGGTATCTTTCACTTAGTGTATTTTCAAGTTTTTTTTATGTCATGGTGAATACCAGCCCTTCATTCTTTTTCTTTTCTTTTTTTTTTTTTAACTGCTGAATAATATTTCTCTTGTAAAAACATTCTACATCTTATTTATCCATTAGTTGGCTGATAGGCATTTAGGTAGTTTCCACTTTTGGCTGTGATGACTGAAGCTGCTAAGAATATCTGCACACAAGTTTTTGTGTGGGCATATATTTTCATTTCTCTTGGTTGTGAAATGGCTGGATTAAGTGGTAACTCCATGTTTAATCTGTTGTGCTGCCAAACCCTTTTAGAAAAGTGGCTGTACCATTTTACATTTCCAGCAGCAGTGTTCCAATTTCTCCATATCCTCACCAACAACCTACTATCTGTCTTGTTGATACAGCTATCCTAGTAGGTATCAAGTACCTATTAGGTACTGCTGTGGCTGTGCTGCAGCTGTGGTGTAGGCCAGCAGCTGCGGTTCCTATTTGACCCCTAGCCTAAGAGCTTCCACATGCCAGGGGTGCGGCCCTAATAAAAAAAAAAAAAAAGTTCCTTTTGGTATCAGAGGATTTTAACTTTCATGAAGTCTAAATTATCCATTCCCCCCCCCATGGTCAATACTTTTTGAGTCCTGTCCAAACAACCTTTTCTCACCTCAAGGTCACAAAGATATTTTCCTCTGTTTTATATAGAAACTTTACAGTTGTGGGTTTTACATTTAGCTCTCTGATGCCTCTCAAATTAATTTTGTATGTGAAGTGAGGGTGAAGTTCATTTATTCTATGTGGATATCCAGCTGTGCCAGCAATATTTGTTACAGACACTTGCTCCTCCACATTGTATTGACCTGGGAACTTCATAAAAAGTGAGCTGACCGTACAGGTGTTGGAGGATTTCTAAAATTTGTAATTTGTTTCACTGATCTATTTGTCTCTACCTTTTCTAACTCCACACTCTCTTAACTACTCTAGACTTATAGTAATTCCTAATTAAAATAGTTTAATTCCTCCAAATTTGTTCTTCTTTTCCAAAATTGTTTTTTGGCTATTCTAGACCCTTTGAATTTCCACTTAAATTTTAGAATCTGCTTGTCTATTTCCTCAAAGAAATCTGTTGGATTTCTATAGCAATTAAATTAATCTATAGATCAACACTGAGTCTGTCCATTTATGAACACAGAATATAACAAATTCTTTTTTTCTCTCTAAGAGTTTTAAAGTTTTTCTCAGCATTGTTTTGATACTTTCAGTGTAGCTATCCTATAAACATTTAGATTTATTCTTTGTGACATTTTTGAGGTTCTTTTAATTTTTGTTTTTTTAGGGCCGCACCTGTGGCACATGAAGTTCCCGGGCCAGGGGTCGAATCAGAGCCAAAGCTACCAGCCTATACCACCACCATAGCAACGCCAGGTCTGGACCGCATCTGTGATGTACGCCAGAGCTCATGACAATGCCAGATACTTAACTCACTGAGCAAGGCCAGGCATGTAACCCACAACCTCGTGGACACTAGTCGAGTTCTTAACCCACTGAGCCACAAGGAGAACTCCATTTTTGATGCTACTTTAAACAGTATATTTTAAATTTCATTCTGCAATTGTTTTTTAATAGAATATAGGACAGAATAATTTTTTTATATTGGCTATCTTGACCTTTCTAAATTCACTTACCAATTTTGGCACTTTTTTGGTGGTAGATTCTATACATTTTCCATACACACAGTTATGTCTTCTGCAAATAATAACAGTTTCTTTCTTCTTTTCCTATCTTTATATCTTTCATTTCTTTTTTCCTGTCCATCATGCAACCTAGGATTTCTAGCACAATGTTGACTAGAAATGGTAGACGATTATATGCTTGCCTGTTCTCTTAAGGGGAAATTTTTTTTTTTTTTTTTTTTTTTTTGGTCTTTTTAAGCCTGCACCCATGGCATATGGAGGTTCCCAGGCTAGGAACTGTAGCTGCTGGCCTATGCCACAGCCACAGCAACACTGGATCCGAACTGTATCTGTGACCTACACCACAGCTCATGGCTATGCCAGATCCTTAACCCACTGAGTGAGGCCAGGGATCGAACCCTCGACCTCACGGTTCCTAGTCGGATTCGTCTCCGCTGCGCCACAACGGGAAGTCCCACGACTAGTGATTAAGTAAAATGATTCTTGTGGACTGACTTGCCTAATAATTCTATAGCTGATAGCTATTTTTGTCCCACTTACAAGTCCTTTCGCCTGCTTCTGGGTGAAGGCACACGCTGCGCTTCCTCCCTTTCCTCATGAAAGCCATTCCAAAATTACAACTCGACAATCTGAAGAATTTCCAAAACATCCCGCACACGTTCGCGGGGGGGGGGGAGGGGGGGCGTGGGCACAAGGACGGGATCGCGCACTGGTGCCTGGCGGCGAACGTCCCCTGCTGGGCTTGCCTAGTAGCTGAACGCCGTGCGCGCGTGCAGGTCCACACATCTATCTATGCATCTACGTGTGTGTACACGGCTGCCGCCCTGGAGACCGGCGAGTTCAGCGGTCCGCATCTATCGCCCCGCCGCCAGTGGGCGGCGCAGAGCCATTGTTCCGCCGCCGGCCGACCCTCAGCCCCTGTGGCACGCGCGTTCGTCACGGAGGGAGGTGGGGCTTCGCCGGGCCCCCGGCCCCCAACCCGGGGTTTGAAGGCACGTCTCCCCCTCCCACGCGTCTCCACGAGCTAGAAGGCGGGAGTGGAGTTGTGCGTAGCGGCCGCCCGCGCGGCTTCACCCACACTTTCCCCGGAAACTTCCCTAGTGCCCATCCTTTCGCGAAGTGCCCCAGGGCCAGTCCTGGGCTAGCACCCACCTCCCACCCCCCTACTGAGTCCTCTTCCTCTTCCAGGGAAGACGCTCTTGAGCGCCTCCGAGGAGGCAGGACGCCGGGCAGAAGCCCAGCGGCCGGTGGAAGAGAAGCTGAGGAGGAGAAAGGGAGGGGAGGGGGAGTGAGGAGCTCGCGGCAGAGGGAACAGCAGATTGCGCCGAGCCAATGGCAACGGCAGGACGAGGTGGCACCAAATTCCCTTCGGCCAATGACGCGCCAGAGTCTACAGAAGCCCATTAGCATTTCCCCAGGGGCAGGGGCAGAGGCAGGGGCTGCGGAGACCGAGCCGCGGAGTGTCTGCAGCATCCAGTTTTTGCGTCTCCGGCCCCCAGCAAGCCCCGGCTCTCTGTCTCCTCCCCTCTCCCGCCCGTGCGGTTCTCCCACGGTGAGCCAACTCTGCGCACTTTGCCCCTTCTTGGCAGCGAATAAAAGGGGTCAGAGGAAATACAGAACACGGTCGCCCACTGCCAGCTCTAGCCTTTAAATACCCAGCCTGGGGAGACCCACGAACAGCAGGTCGGGTGCGGACACCGACCCAACGCGCCCCGTGCAGCAAAGGGTTCCGAGTGCAGCATCGCTGATCTCCGCGCAAAAGCCGGCTCCGGCACTAGTCTACGCTCAGTGCGGTCTGCCACGAACTCCTCCCCGAAGTCTCATCCCTGGGAAAGTGATCCCAACGTCCGAGAGCCCAGATGCCGGCCCACTTGCTGCAAGAGGAGGTGAGCTTCCAAGTAATGGCCCCCAGACCGCGGGCTCGCCGGTGCTGGTTGGGCTTCTAGGTGACTCGGTGTAGAAGAGAGTTGAGATCGCCGAGGACAGCCACCTTTTTCGAGTTGTATAGTCTTCAGTTTGTTGGGAATGTGGATTGTAATTTGGGAACTTAGTTCTCCAACTTTTGTTTCCTAAGCTTCAAAGAAAAATCTGGCGGTACCTGTACCCTGATGTGTGTAAGCATGCGGGCTTTCCTTTGTGTGTTTGAAGGGGTGCAAGTGTTTTACCCCTCTCTTTCCCCTTCCCCTTGAGGTTTCACCCTCCTCCCCAATCTCTCCGCACAGTTCCTGGGGACTTGCGTCTCTTCCATCTAGGATAGACCTTGCCTTCAGGTAACCTGGGTATTGGGGCCAGGTCTGTGCCTATACCCCGCCCTTCCCCCAGCTAGACCAGGGAGTGAAGTGGCCCCTAGTGTCTCCACGTGTCCTCCCCTCTCTCCCAGCTCTGCACTTCCACTCTCTTTCAGATCTCTAGCTCCTACACAACCACCACTACCATCACAGCACCTTCCTCCAGGGTCCTGCAGAATGGAGGGGGCAAGTTGGAGAAGACTCCCCAATACGTGGAAGAAGACATCCGCCCTGAAATGAAAGATGACATCTATGACCCAACCTACCAGGATAAGGAGGGCCCAAGGCCCAAGCTTGAATATGTTTGGAGAAACATCATCCTCATGAGTCTGCTACACTTGGGAGCCCTGTATGGGATCATATTGATCCCCACCTGCAAGATATACACCTTGCTCTGGGGTAAGAGGTCCCCTTGTCCTCCTGTCTCAGTATCCCAGGTTCTCTCCACTCTTTTAATACAGTAGCAACTTACACAGAGTAGAAACACCAGCCCCTCCAGGCCGAGGTTTTTCCAACCATTTCTCCTAGGTGTTGTGGTGGTCTGGGATGCAGGAGTGTCGATTCTGGGGCCTTTAATTTGGGGGGGTGGGGTGGAGAGGGAGCCCTGGGACTATGGGCCACAGGCTTTGAAGTGAGTAGATCTGTGCCAGGGAGTCAGCTTTTCTGTTTCAAGTCATTTTCTTGACTGCTTGTCCCAGCCCTGCCAGCCTAGAAAGAATCAAGGCCCTTACCTGGATGCATGGGAACATGGGGCTAGACTAGTGTGACTTTAGAGGGCACATGCTGGGTATATTCACGGGGTAGCAAGAGAAACTACTGAGGAAGAGGGTTAAGCAGAAGAGGGGGGAAGAGAGCTGTGGTCATCCATGAAATTATTTTGCCCTGATCCTTAGCCTTATCAGGCTCCTTAATTACACAGACAGAGGAAGGCGGCTCCTGCATAACTCATGTTACATGGATGTCTTGCTCTGTGACTCCACGTGGGTCTCCAGGGAACTGCACATGCCACTCAAGAAAATGTTCTAATGAAATAAGGTTAAAGAAACGTTTCTTGCCCCATTCCCCACCCATCCTGCTCCAGCCCCTCTCCCCTGATGCCAGGAGTGCCTCCTTGCTGGGGACAGCCAGGCCAGAAAAGAGACTCCGGAGCAGCCCCGGCCCTCAGGCTGCTGCAGTGAGGGAGACAGTCCCCCGTGCGTCCCTGACCTGCCCTTAGCTCAGCTCTTTCAGGAATCCATGGCTTGGGCTGATAGTGGAGCCCTGCCCCCTCACACACATGCGCTCTGCAGGCATTGCCACTCCTGCCTCGAGTCTGACTTGGGAAGAGGAGAGCAGGGAACTCTAAAGATCCAGGAGCTCCATGCTGCTACCCTCTGTGATGGGTGGGGGGTTCAGAACTCCCTGTTCAGAAAGCCACGGTATGGTTTCTGGAGCAGTGTCGGATGTTGGGTGCTTGCTGGCAGCTGTGCTCTTGGAGGGTGGTTCTACAGAAGGACTGGTGGGCCAAGTTTCAGCAAAGTCCTCCAGGACCTCTTTGATCTAAAGAGGGTGGATCTGGTCTGCGGAGCCTTGTCTTGGCAGATCCTCTTGGTGCCACAGACAGAGAAATGCAACTGGGTAGATTCCCTCTCTCAATTTTCCCAGACACAAACTGGGGACAACAGGACTTTTTTTAAGCTTAGAAAGGTAGTGCTCCTCTTTTGGCCTCCCTGAAGCATGTGGAGTTGCTGGACCGGGGATCAGACCTAAGCCTCAGCTGCAGGAATGCCGGATCCTTAATCCACCCTACCAGGCCGGGATGCCACCTGAGTCCCAGCATTCCCAAGGTGCCGCTGATCCCGTTGTGCTACAGCGGACATTCCAAGAAAGGTGCTCCTGGAGTTCCTCGTGTGTCATTGCTGGGGCCAGCCAGGTGCAGAGGAAATCAGTTCATCCTCAGACCAGGAAGGGCTCTTATAATTGTAAGGGGAGGGGGACTTCTGCTCCCCAGCCCCTCTGAGAACCCGGCAGAGCTTGAGTTGCAGTATGAGGAATCAAGAGCCAGGGACATGGATGCCCCAGGGAATCTGTGGACTCCCCTCCTGACCCCTTCTCCCCCACAGAGGAGTCTTCACAAGTTTAGTCACTTCCAAGCCCCCCTCCAGCCTCAGGACTCCCTGTCGGCCTCGTTAAGTTCCGAGTTTGGCCAGGCAGCTGCTGCTGGCTCTTCTCCCTTGGCTGCTACTGCAGGGGACAGGATGCTGTCCCCAACCAAGGCTGTGCCTGCCACCTTTTTGGTGCCCTGCCTGTAGATGTGTGCTCTGCCCTTGGACAGAAACCTGTCACACAGACTGGATGGTGACTTTTTTACTTCTTGTCCCTGGATCCTGTGGTGGTGGATGGCTTAGCTGACGGAATGACCATTTTGGTATGGCCATATCCGAGCTCCTCTGGTGGAGTTGGGGGGAGGGTCAGAGTTCCCGAACCTTAAGAGTTCAGGAACTTGGCTTCATCTTTTCTTGTCTTGTCCCTAAGGACAGTGCTAAATTAGCAAATGGTTGTGATTCCAGCATTTGTCAGGACTGAGCAATTTTGAGTGTGTCTCAGAAGAGCCCTGAGGGCTGAAGCGATACCTGGCAGCACCTGGGAGCTCTGAGGCGAAACGTCTCCAGGCTCTTCCTTAGGGCTAAAACTATGAAGTTTTGCTTAACCATAAATCTAGACTTTAGTAGAGAATGAATATCCAACTGACAGGCTTAGGGGTGCTGGTAGAAAAAGGCACCAGAGACTTGGGTGCTTTCCCCAGGTTCTCTGTTAGGATCATATGTGCTTCCATTTTTGTGCTTTGCTTTTTTAGGGCCACACTTGCGGCATATGTAAATTCCCAGGCTAGGGGTCAAATGGGAGCTGCAGTTGCTGACCTACGCCACAGCCACAGCAACTCCCACGTACACCACGGTTCATGGCAATGCTAGATCTTTAACCCACTGAGTGAAGCCAGGCATCACACCTACGTCCTCATGGATACTAGTCAGGTTCGTAATTCACTGAGCCACAGTCAGAACTGCCTGCGTGTGCTTTCTGAGTCAGCTTGCCAGGGTCTTCGGTTGCATGTAACCACCCCAGTAGCTTCCTGGGTTCTGAGCTACCTCTTTCTTGCTCAAAGACTTTTCTTGGCCTTTGGTGATTGGCGGGCTGCGGCTCAACTGTTATTTATCCAGGTGCAGATGCAGGCAGATGCTGCCTCTGGGAGGATATTACCACAAGGCGGGGGAGGCCAGAAAATCACCTGGACCCCTAATGCAGCCCCGAGGACCGTGGGTGGCACTTCCCTGAGACAGACTCTGGCTCCCTGGCTCTCCTCCCTGTCCTGTAGGAGGAATAGGCTAGGGTAGAGGAAGGTGGGTGGGGCTTGTTTAGGAAATTGGTGTCTGTGGCTGAGAACACAAGACAATGTGTTACAATGTGTGGTGTCTCCAACTGCAACTAAGTTCAGTGGCCACTGAGGATCCATTGTTTCTAGCTGCTTCCCTAGGAATGAAACATTGTCAACAGTCACTGCTCTCCCAAGGCCTCAGCCTCTGCCTCCTAGAGCTGCTGAACAGAGGAAGGTGGGTGTGCCCAGCAACCCGCCTCCCAGTTAGAGACTCCAACCGGCACCCCTAGAACCTGCAGGCCCCCAGGAAGATGAGGTAGACAGCGCTGGGGTGCCCCCCACCACAGCTTTGAGCCTGCCCTACCGTTGCCTAGAATTAACCCTGACGGGGGTATGAGCTGACTGAGGAAGGTGGCAAAGGAGAGATGCAGGAGCGCTGCGAGTATCTTGCGGGGGCGGGGGGCCATGGTAAACATCCTCGAGCCAGGGCTCAGGAGCACCAACTACTTGTTGACAGAACACCTCATTTCAAACCATGGCTCCATTTTTTTTTTTTTTCCTTTTGCTTTTTAGGGCCACACCTTCAGCATATGGAGGTTCCCAGGCTAGGGGTCTAATCAGAGCTGTAGCCACCCACCTACACCACAGCCACAGGAACTCAGGATCCGAGCCGCATCTGTGACCTACACCACAGCTCACTGCAACGCCAGATCCTTAACTCACTGAGTGATCCCAGGGATCGAACCTGCAACCTCATGGTTACTAGTTGGATTAGTTTTTGCTGCGCCACAACGGGAACTCCTATGGCTCCCTTTCTTACTAGCCATGTGGCCTTAGATAAACACTTAATCTTTCTGAGTGTCTATTTCTTTGGCTTAAACCCCATGCAAGGTATCCAGTGAATCAAAGAATATAGAAATCTGGAGTTCCCCTTATGTCTCAGCCGTAACGAACCTGACTCGTATCCATAAGGATTCGGGTTTGATCCCTGGACCCACTCAGTGGGTTAAATATCCAGCATTCCTGTAAGCTGTGGTGTGGGTTGCAGACACAGCTGGGATCTGGCGTGGCTGTGGCATACGTTGGCGGCTGTGGCTCCAATTCCACCCCTAGCCTGGGAGCTTCCATATGCTGGGGATGTGGCCCTAAAAACAAACACAAACAAACAAACAAAAATCCTTGGCAAAGCTTAAGACTGTGCAGATATGACTTAGGTGCAAGGCGAGTTTTCCCCATTCTGTGACCACGCAGTCTGCCAAAAGACTGAAATGGTTTTGTACCAGATGGTAAATAGCTCTAGTTCTGAGCCCCTCTCCCCAGCCCCCCATGTCCCCTAGAACCCAGAGTCCCTCCAACTGGTCAGTGCCCAGGCCATCCTGTCTTACATATTTTAATACTACCCTTGCTTATGGGTCTTCAGCTCTGCAAGAGTATTCTGTGGTCCTTAAAACTGTGGAGAAGCTTAGTGAAGGTCAGAGGAGATGGGACCTGGGATAATGTCCTTCATGACAGAGAATGACAAGCGGCTGGAGGATGAGAGCCCTCTTCTCTGTCCCGCCTTCCTGAACTTTCTGGGACCTGTAAGCTTATTCCAGCTGTGAGGCTAAGAGGATAGGAGGCGATGGTAATTTTTTCCCAAGTGGTAAAATTGAAGGGGCCTAAGAGATCTAGGTGTCCGTGGAGTTCAGGGAAAAGCACATCCTCACCTGCAGCCTGAACGACACCCAGACGCTGACCTGAGGAGAACATCACGTGTAAGACTTGCCCCGATTACTGACTCCCAGTCCTGTCTTCCGGCAGCGTTTGCCTACTATCTGCTGAGTGCTGTGGGTGTCACGGCAGGAGCTCACCGCCTGTGGAGTCACCGAACTTACAAAGCTCGACTGCCCCTGCGGGTCTTCCTGATCATTGCCAACACGATGGCATTCCAGGTAAGAAGCCAGTTGTGCTCAGCTCTTTATCAAACGCAGGCGATGGGTGCCTGGAAGGGAGCAGCACCTGGACAGCTACTTCACTTTCCTCTCTGCTTCCAGTCACCTCAAGTTCAGGTTCAGTCCTTGGGTCCATAACACCTGCAGTACTTTGGAGTGACTTGAAAAGGGAAATAGGGGATAAAGAGGAAATAGCCTCTGTGTATAGGATTGTTTTCCAGCCTCCGTTGTTACACAGTCTGGTCGTTGTGGTCCCTTCATTAGTGCACGAGGCAGGAACTGACCCTGATTTCCCAGGCAGCCGTTGGACAATACATTCACTATTTTAGGTGAACATCTCAGGACTCCACCAAAAGGGATTAAAGTTAATGTTTCACAGATTCATGAACCCTATTGTTTTCAGGTGAGAAGAGCAAACACTTTTATAGTGTTAACTATACCTCCTGGCCCTATTCTGAGCACTTGACAAGGATTACACCATTAAGCCCTCCCAACAGTCTTAGGAGGTTGGTACTGTTGTGATCCCCATTTCACGGAGGGGGAAGCTGTGTCACTGAGGGTGTAGGTAGACCATCATTATGGTCCTATGTTGGGCTGCCAAGCTGTCTAAGTCAAATATTGAGGTCTGCCGAAGCCGGAAGTTCATAGCAGGGAATTGGAGAAAGGGAACTCCCAGTTATTGAACAGCAGCACTGGGCAAAGGCTAGCATGTTGTGTGGGGCTTAGCTTGGATCAAGGGGCAAAAAGAAGGAAACCGAATCAGTTCCTTTCTTCATGGCAGTGTCTCACACAGTTGCATAACTGTCTTCTGCCATAGCACTTAATGCCTTGAAGGCCCCTGATGTGGTCCCTGTTGGGGCAAAAGAAGGAAGAGATATTGGCACCCTCTCTAAGCGATAGAAAGTGTCTCAGAGGAGCCCAGAGACCATTTGGAAATGCGGTCAAATCATGATTATGTGTCTGGCCTTGTTGAGTTGTGGGAGCTGAATCTTGCCAAGGGATTAGGCAGCCTGTGAAGACCCTTTGCTCCCGTTCTTGCTGGAAGAATTGCAATTTTGCCTCCTAGTGAAACTCTTCAAGCTCTATACAATCCATCTCCATTCTGCCCACCATATAACCCTCAAGAAGCAGCCAGCCCTATTCATGTGGTCCTGAGACTTGAAGGTGCTTTTCCACTTAAGCATCAGTGGCCAGATGGGGGAAGAGAGGAGGCAACTCCCTGACTCCTCCTTTGGAGCCCTGACTCCCAGGTATTTCGCGAGCTTGGGCTGAACGCCTCGGGCTCTTGAAGGCACCTAGCCATTGGCATTCCTCTGAGAGGGTGTCTCTCCTCAGGCCTCCATTCCTCTTCTCTGTCCCTCCAGAATGACGTTTATGAATGGGCCCGAGATCACCGTGCCCACCACAAGTTTTCAGAAACAGATGCTGATCCCCACAATTCCCGACGTGGCTTTTTCTTCTCTCACGTGGGTTGGCTGCTTGTGCGCAAACACCCAGCCGTCAAAGAGAAGGGTGGTTTGCTTAACATGTCTGACCTAAAAGCCGAGAAGCTGGTGATGTTCCAGAGGAGGTGAGTGCTGTGGTGGTGGAGCTGGGCGCCTGGTGTTTGGGGACACCCTCTCCCCTCCCTGTTTTTTCTTCTAGGACTTGTCCACATAAGCTGGGAAACTGACAGGGTCTGCCTACCCCAAATCATAATTCAAAACCCTTCTTTTATGGGCCACAGCCATAGACTGTTGTTGATTCTTTCTCTCTGAGCTAAAAAAAAAAAAACAGTTAAGGTCAACAATGTGTGTTGACCTGTTACAGTCATGGATACAAAGCTACATGTTGTCATAGTCCTTACCTTCAAGAAGTTCATGGCCTGTTGGGGATGGGAGCACTAAGCCAGGTGTCCAAATACCTATGACATGGCAAAATATTTTTCTGTCCCCAGGAAAGGCACAGAGGGGAGGGAGACTGTGGAGTAGGGAACATTAGGGAAGGGTTTTAGGAGAAGGTAGCTTAGGAATCCACTGGTGGATAGAGATTTTCACAAGTGTTGGCGGAGGGGGAGGCAGTGCAAACAGAAAGAATGAGCTAAAGCATGAAGCATGTTCCAGCAATAGAGTCCCTCTGCTTAAAGTACAGGGTGTGGTAGGAAATAAAGACTAGAGAGACCGAGACCTTTCTTGTGGGGCCTTAAGAGCAGACAGGGTTTAATTCAACCCCAGCAATAGGAAACCATGGAAGGGTTTTTGAGCCGGAATGTGGTCAGAAGTGTGCTCTGGAGAGGTCACCCTGCAGATAGGTGAAAGAAACCATTGGGCTGAAGAGGTGAGCTGCAGGGCCCCAGGTGAGGAGGTACTGGGCATCCGTGCTGGGGAAGTGGTGGCAGGAGTAGAGAGGAGGCGAAATGTGGGGACACATGTGATCCAAGAGTAGCAGACTTGACTGCTGAAGAGGTGCAGGAAATCAGCTCCCTCGGAATGTCAGTAGCCTGTTTTACTTTGGGAGAATGAAGAATGGGCCAGGGCCTCCAGAGGGACAGCCTGCAGGCATCCGGGACACTCGGTGTGCCCCTGAGGGGAAAAGAAGAAAAAGGATCAGAAGGCTTTCTGGCTAGCAAGAGAGGAAGGCAAGATACCAAACACAGATTCTGCAAAGAGCACTGACACCAAGAGAGGAGCAGGCAGAATGGAAAGACCTGGGCAGGAGAACTCAGTTCAGTAATCTGTAATTTGGGCCGCCCCTCTTGTGGTACGATTAGGCTGTGGTCAAAGAGAGCAATGGATGGAGAGTCGGGAGACAAGGCATTCCAGCCCTTGCTCCACTGGTTCCTGGTGGTATGACCCTAGAAAAGTCATTTAGCCCCTCCTTACCTTACCTCATCAAAAAAGTATGATAATAACACTGCCTTCTCAAAAGACTACCCACCCCATCCCTCTTGCTCTGTTTCCTGCCACCTTGTGCTCACAGCGTAGAGGGTAGGGGACAGCTCAGCCCCATGAGAGGGCAAAGTCAGAGTCCCCTCCATGAATGGGGTGTGTGATCTCTCCCTGTAGGTACTACAAACCCGGTATCCTGTTGATGTGCTTCATCCTGCCCACGATCGTGCCCTGGTATTGCTGGGGTGAAGCTTTTCCCCAAAGCCTGTTCGTCGCCACCTTTCTTCGTTACGCCATCGTGCTCAATGCCACCTGGCTGGTAAACAGTGCTGCCCACCTATACGGATATCGCCCTTATGACAAGACTATTAGCCCCCGGGAGAATATCCTGGTTTCATTGGGAGCTGTGGGTAAGTTAGCAGTCCATAGCAAGACCCCATCTAGTGGGCTGCTGGTTAAGAGTATTAGACTAGGAGCCAGAAAAACCAGATTAACCTGCTTTATGACCCCTCTCTGTTTCTCTGCTATAAAACTAAGGAGCAATAGTAGAAACCCCTTGAGAGTTGGGCAGCAAGTCTTATATAAAGAGAATTGGGCTAAAAAATAACAATGTCTCTGAGTCCAGGTTCCAAAAAGATCCCCAGGTGCTCTGGATGAGGAACCACTTTGGCTTGTCCTTTTTCCAGTCATCTCTGGGCTGGCACATGGTCTGGCTAGGGGCAGAGACTGCATGAATAGAACAGTAGGGTCTTCTGGGTGGCCAGTAAGCCTAGTGTTTTATATTTAGACATGCTATACAAAATGCAGAACAAATCCTTAACATTTCAACAAGCTTCTCTTTTATCACCTTGCTATATTCAGAGAGGCTGAACTCAAAGTGTATTTCATGCCTTATTGTTTGGTGATGCCAACATGAAGGACCTCAAAGCAACTGTTGGTGGCCCTTTTATCACCACTGACCGCTCTCATCTCTTGTCCTTTATTCTTCTCTTGTCCTTTATTCTTCTCTATCCCGTGCTGGGAACACCCACTCCCCTTAACATGGCTTGGAGAACTCCTGATAAAGCAGTTAATTTGATCACAAGTCTCTGCTCACTGATCTAATGCTGACTATTCAAGAATATCTTTCTAAAAGAAAAAAATATCTTTCTCTCATTCCAGTTTCAATAGCCAGAATCTAAGACAACAGTGTTCTACCATCTGTCTCCCTTTTATTTTTTCCCCTGCCACTCTTTTCAACTAAACATAGATCTTGACTAAGGCCTGGAAGCAGTTTTCCTTAAGCAGCGCCTGTGGCCTCTTCCACGCCAGTGATCAGTGCCACTGGTTGTCTGGCATATCTAGGCAACCTCCCTGCTCCCCACATGTGTGTACACTGCGGCCTAGCATTTGCTTTGTTCTCTTTAAAACCTTTCTTTATGTGCTCAACCCTGAGCATCTTTTTTTTTTTCTTTCTTTTTTTTACAATCTGTACTAAAGACATTTCATTTGTATCCTTTTTTTTTTTTTTTTTTTTTTTTTAGTGCCGCACCTGTGCCATATGGAAGTTCCCAGGCTAGGGGTCCAATCCGAGCTACAGCTGCTGGCCTCCACCACAGCCACGGCAATGCCAGATCCAAGCAACCTACACCACAGCTCATGGCAATGCTGGATCCTTAACCCACTGAGCAAGGCCAGGTATTGAACCCACAACCTCATGGTTCCTAGTTGGATTTGTTTTTGCTGAGCCACAAGGGGAACTCCTGTATCTCTTTTTAACTTTCATGTATCTTCCCCCTCCTTTCAGGGACCCTCTACCATTGTGCATGTATCTACTCTGAACCATGTTTGAAATCTAACAGGCTATTTTCACAGAAGATTTATGAATGTTGTGGAAGTTTCTGGAATGAGACTGGTCCTGGATTTATAATGAGCTTCCCCAACCCCAGTCTCTTTCTAACCATCCCTTCAAAGTAGCCGCCAACATCTTCCTTTGTCTCAATTATCATTCATCCCTCCATCCTGGCTGTTCTCCCCCTTATCACCTCACCCTTTGTTCTCGAGTAACTGGCTTCCCTGTCATTCTAATCTTTTTCTTCTTGAATTACCTCCCCCACAGTCACATGCTCATCTCTCCGCCAAAGCTGACCTCCTGCCTTGAGCCTCTCCTGGACTGTGTCTTGCTGCCCCAGTTGCAGAGTCTTGTCCTTCTCCTCTTTTTTTCTCCCTTGGCAACTAGTGTGTGTCTGATTAAAGTTTTAAATCTGATAAGTATATCTGATAAGCCTGGCTAGTGCTTATCAAGATCCTAGCTGCAGAATTTTATGGAAATTCGTACTTTTAGCCTTGGGGTTATCCTACCCTCCTACTCAGTTCACACTAGATAAGCTGATTATCCACATGGTAGAGAGTCAGACAGAGGACCTACCTCGAATGATGCCCTGGATGGTGTCATTTCCTTTGCAGAATTTCCTTCCTTGCTTGTTATTAATGTCATTACTACTCTACTGAGGCTCTTTCATCTTCAAAGGGCTCAACATGCTCTTTTATTAGCTATTCTTGCCCAGCTCTGCCTGGGCATCATAAGGGGTCAGCATTGTCATAGTTGAATGCCGTTCGGAAAAAAGATCCCACCAAGGGTTGGAGACCTCTGGCTCTGGAGTTTGCACAGCTCTACTCATGACAGACATTATTCTGAATCCAGAGTTTCTCTGATTTTCTTCTATGGAGCAAAGTGAACTCTTCTCAGAAGCATAGAGGTTTTTTATTCTAATTCTAAGCCTTTTGATTCTGTTTCCCTCAGAGAGCTTCTGTCTTATCAGCTTGACCCCCACACCAGGATTCAAGCTCAAAGAATTAGAAGCTAGAGCAGTCCCCTCTGAACCAGTGGAAACTGAGGAAATGTGGGCCCCTGGTCTGGGCCTCTTTCTGACTTTTGACTGTTGGTGCCCGATTCCGTGCTACCTTCTGCCCTTAGAGATGGTATGGTACAGTGAGGAAAGGTATACCCCCTTGCTCACCTTTTTCAGAAACACGGCAGCAGTTCTTTGTTCTAGACTCTTCTCTCCTCACCCTAACACATGCTCACTCATACAGAGCTTTAAGGTCTCAGACCAATAACTAGTGAAGCTCTGGAATTTCCCAATCTAAAATTCATCCCCTGTGATAGCAGTTTCTCTCCGGTCATCTTATCCCCTCAGAGGAACTGTCAGTCCTCTTCCCACAGAGGCTCCCAGAGAGCCATGGTGACCTGGGTGTCCCCAGTTGTTTCTTAAGGTGCCTCTGAGGGGATCTATGACTGGATTCATTCATTCAACCACAGCAGGTTATCTGCTAGGCTTGAGCTGTGCCACCCCCAGTGTAGCTTCATGACTTTTCTCTGCTTTTTGTTCCAGGTGAGGGCTTCCACAACTACCACCACACCTTTCCCTATGACTATTCTGCCAGCGAGTACCGCTGGCACATCAACTTAACCACGTTCTTCATCGACTGCATGGCTGCCCTGGGTCTGGCTTATGACCGGAAGAAAGTATCCAAGGCTGCCATCTTGGCCAGGATTAAAAGAACTGGAGATGAGAGCTACAAGAGTGGCTGAGTTTGGGGTCCCTTGGGTTCCTTTTCTGAAAGCCAGCTGGGCAGAGGTTTAATGTTCTGTTTATTAACTACTGAATAATGCTACCAGGATGCTAAAGATGATGATGTTAACCCGTTCCAGTACAGTATTCTTTTAAAATTTCTTTTAAGATTGAAAGCCTACAATTCTGCCTTTATGATTCTAAGCTCATATTCTTGTTTCTTCTCTCTCTTCTAGTCCCATTGTCCTTCTCTTGGCTTTGTTCCTGTCACCTTCCTCTCTCTTCCCCTTCACTGTGCCCCAGGCAAGGAGCTGGTCAGTCATTGGTGGGTTTCCAGCTTCCAAAGCCTAGACCTTTCAGTAGTCCAAAACTGGTGAGTGGTCTTTGCCCCAGATAGCTCTTTCTTTGAGTTGTCCTGAGCTTTAAGGTGGGTGGCTCAAGGGAGAGAGGTGATAAAATCTTCTGGGAAAGCCCCTGTTCATTATTTTCAGCCCAGACTTTTGCTCGATGACATGGAAAAATAACTCTATTTTGGCACAAAGCTTCAAAAGCAGGTAACTTGTCAGGGGAGGGAGTTAGCATGCTGTGTGTGGTGGGGTTGATAAAGAAGGGGGAGGTGAGGTGGGAAACCAGGCAGGAGGCTCCTGCTGTGATGGGACACTCGGCTGCCTGCCCAGTGAGGGCTTTGCGCCCTGGCACACAGCATGCTTCCTTTCTCTCCTGACTCTGGGGAATGGCCGTGGAACTTGGCAATGCTAGAATTCAAAAGCACATCCCAGTGTCCCAATGTACGTTAGGCTGAGGATAAAGAAGCAGCATTTAGTTTGTGGCAGCAGTGGTCTCTGCTGGGGAAGAAGTCTTTCTTGTCTCTTTAATAACAGGAAGATTTCTTATTCCATAGAGCGAGAAATCTTGAGGTTGTTTCCGGAATTGCTGAATTGGCAACTCATGGAATTGTCCTCACTCTTTTCATCTTCCCGCTCTGCCATCTTTGGGATACAGCTCCCCTCATAGTAACAATAAGGTGGCTGCCGCATTTTGAGACATCCGGAACTGAGGTGTGTTGGTGGTACCGTGGTGAGCTTAACTATCTTCCCAAAAAGAAAGGATTTTAGCAGGTGGAGGTGGGTCCCACATAAAGATAGTTAAACCTCGGTACTTTGCTTGGAATACCAACATAATTCTCTTGGACTATTTCCCTCTGAAAGAGAAGGAGGCTTGAGAAGAGGAAGAATGGGGGTGGATGGTCTCCTTTCCTCTCTCTGCTGAACAGGAGATGGAGGGGTTGAGGGGCAGGGTCTAGAGGCAGCTCCTGAGACATAACATTGCAAACGAAGGGCTCTGGGGGATTCAGAAGGTTACTGAGTAAGTTACTGGACGTCCTCCTATGGGAAGCTGGTCACACAGGCAAGTTAGATATTGGGGTTCATTTCATTCATTCCAGTTGCTGCTTGGAATAAGGAACTAGAAGGCTGCTCCCCACAGTGTGAAAGCCTTTCACTCCTGCCTTCTAGCCTCAAGCGTACTACCTTGACTATTGATTCCTGCTCTGCCCTGTCTATCTGTTTTTTCCTGCCGGTTCTATCTCCTCCCTGAGGTTTTTCTTCTCTCTCTGGAGGGCAGGTCTCCTTTGGGAGTATGCTAAGGCAGTGATGGCTGCTGCTCTACAGGCAGCTTCCTCTCCCACAGTCAGAATGCTCAGGGTCACTGAACCACTGTTTCTCTTCACAAAGGTGAGCTAGCTGCCACCTCCACGTGGCCTCCAGAGTCTCCACCTGCACCCTTGTGCTCCCCTGCCACTCCAATGATTCAAGACAAGGCGGGCAAACCCTCCTAGAAACATCCCGGGCACGGGCATCCTTTCTCATAAGGCACAGCCAAGCCAAATGCTCACGTTGTGCCAGTGAGTCAGCCACAGAGCAAAAGAGGGTTTGTGGTTAGTCTCCTCTATCTGGGTCAGAACCAGAGAGCAGGCTGGATGCCCCCTGCTTGCTCGGTAAGCCTGCCCAGCCTGAGTCAGTGCTCGCAGCTGATAGTGCAATGCTTGCAGAAACAGGAGAGAGCCCGGTCTTCACTGGGAAGCACAAGAGGCCAAGACAAGTTCCAAAGTGCCTCACTCGAAAGGGAACCCCGTCCCCTGGAGCTAGGGTGTACCACAAAGCTTTGGCTGAGTCTTGGGCTGAACAGCGTCTCTGTTCAGCAAACTAACCAGCATTCCCTACAGCACAGCCCAAGGCAGACAAGAGAATAGAAGAGGGCTGGAAAACAAAAAATAAGAACCTTGGCCCACTCCTGTCCCTGTAACCTCAGTCGTCAACACAGAAGCCTGGCTTTACTCTAAAGACTGGAAATATACAATACCAGATGCTCTGTCCACTGTTGAGCCCCAGGAATGGAAGGGCAGAGAGCATTTCTTCCTGTATTAACTGAGTAAATGGAGGATAAAGGGGTTGGGCTGGACTAGAGGCATCTTTGTCTTTTGAGCCATTCTTCTCAGTAGAAAAAAAAGCTGATGGAAGATCACTGTAGTTCACATTCCCAGACCCAAGCACCTACTCTTTGGAAATGACTGTTGGGTTAGTTTTAATTCCACAGGTCGTCAGATGCCTGCTTTATAGCTGATGATCAAAACCAACTTTTATCTTTCTATTCTAATTGTTTTCAATGGATCTGATCCATACCATAACCCTACACAAGGCTGGATGGGGTTCTTAGGCCAAGGGCCCCAGTATATGTGTGGATGTGTAGCGTGGGAGGGCGGGGAGTAAGGAATACTTTTTTCAAGGTTCTAAAGCTGAATTCAAATGACGCATTAATGACCCAGAAACTCAGATCTGATCGAATCTGAATTTCTAACAGGCCTTGCTTTGTAGGTGTACTGACAACTTATCTGGGGGCCTTACATCTTTTTTAATCGGTGTTACGTCCGAGCCTGCTCTGCTCCCTCACTCCCTCTGCACTCCCTCTGTGGCGTTCCTTTGCCCCTGAGAGCCTGCAGAAGTGGCTGGTAGAAGGGGGGGGCCTGGCTGGAGAATTATCAGTATGCAGGATTCCTTTCTGGGCTTTGTTTTGGAAACTTTCCTTAGGGCTGTTTTTATTATTAAGTGCCCACATTTGACGGAAGGTGGAAGGAATTTGAATGTATTTGATTTATAATGTTATTATTATTATTTTTTTAGATTAAAAGATGGTTGTAGCATTTAAAACGGAAACCTTTTCTCCTGGTTAGCTAGTATCCTGAGTGTATTCTCTGTAAGTGTAGCTCAAATGGGTCAGCGCGAAGAAAAGTTAAAGAAAGCACGATGTCAAGGTTACACGGGTGGTTAAGGCCAGGGCCTCTCCTACCACTGTGCCACTGACTTGCTATGTGACCCTGGGCAAGTCATTTAACTATAATGTGCCTCAGTTTTCCTTCTGTTAAAATGGGATAATAATACTGACCTACCTCAAAGGGCAGTTTTGAGGCGTGACTAATGCTTTTTATAAAGCATTTTGGGATCCTTCAGCAGAGGAATTCTCTTAAGTCCTGAGTATTTTTATAATAACAGTATCCACCATGAACTGTGTCCACCATGAACCCTGTGTCCTGGATGCTGTCATTAATCTATATGGTTCTCTCTGAGAAATTGAATAAACCCAATAGATAAGTGGTGGATAACTAGTCAGATAGAATCTGAGAATGCATAAACTCATTGCCATGGAAACATACACAGGATACCTTTTCCTTGATTGGGTGGGATTTTTTCCCCTTTTTATGTGGGATAGTAGTTATTTGTGGCCTAAGAATAATTTTGGAATAATTTCTATTAATATCAACTCTGAAGCTAGTTGTACTGATCTGAGATTGTGTTTGTTCATAATAAAAGGGAAGTGAATCTGATTGCCTTGTGTCTGAGAGGTTTTTTGCCTGTGAGTCAGTCTCTTAGGACTTAATCTGCCACCCTATGTCCTGTTCCTATACCTTTAAGAGAGTAAAAAAAGTAGAAGCTACAATGGTTGATTCACACTCTAGTAACCCGCCCTGCCCTCCCTGCCCTTCTTAGGGGTAACTTTAGGTTAAACTCAGCCTTGGCAGCAGGAAGCCAGGAGTCTGCTGCCATTAGATCAGACATGTTAACCCCAGCTGGCTTTTTGGCCCTGGGGAAATGCCAGTTCTCTTTCGGTAACATGGGCCAAAAATGATACTGAGAGAGGAAAGGAGCAGCAGGTGACACTTCCCTGGAAAGGGGTTCTGTACCTGGCAACCCAGGCTGGGCCATCCTGCTTCATTCCTCTGAAATGTAGTCCCTTCTGGGAATAAAGTGGCTTCCTGAAAATGCTGATTAACAACAGCAGGAAGAAAGGAAAAGCAATCCTAGAGAAGCCTTGTAAATTCCTGGAATAGAGAGGGCTTCATGATCATCAAGTAGAAAGGCTTTGGCTTTTACTGCTTTAGCTAAGAATCTTGATGTGCAAATGAGAAGGGCTTTTTTTGAAGAGGCTTCATTTTCCAACAGGAGCCACCTAAGCTTCTGAGCATTCCCCAGACCCCCCCTTACACTCTAGTGTAACATTGCCCTCACCTTGGACAAGCACGACTGTCTCAGTGATTCATCCCAAATCAAGTCTATATTCAGTGAGGCCTTGCCAGGCCTTAATAACACAAATTGATGGTGGCACTTTCTTAATATCTGGCTTTCTACCCCTTTCCCTCTATTGTGTTTAAAATGTTCGGGTTGGACCATTTTTCCATTTTATATAATGGCATGGTTCCTCCCAAGTCTCTGTTTTTGGAGGCAAAGACATCAGCCACATGAGAAAGGGCAGCTGCGATAAACTATAGTGAGTCTAGGATGATACTCATGAAACCAAATTCCTTGGAACAATCTATATCAGATAGAGGGATTGGGACCATGCGTCAACAGAAATCTCACACCTTTTTTTTTTTTCTTTTCTTTTTTGGCCTCGCATGCAGCACATTGAAGTTCCTATGTGACCTATGCCACAGCTAGGGCAATGTTGGATCCTTAACCCACTGTGCCACAGCAGGAACTCCCTCTGACAACATTTGGTGCAGGAAACCCAAATTGTGAGTCCACCAGACTCAATAACATTTACTATAAACAGCCATTGTAGTGAGTGCTTGACAGTGCATTATCACAGCATGTCCAAAGCAGGTGCCATCATTACCCTAATTTTATTGATGAAATTCCCTAGAAGAGAAAGAACACAAGGCGAGGGAGTGAGCAAGGATGCTGTGATTCAGCTCAGAACTTTGCTTATTTACTGCTCTCCAAATGGGTGTGAAGTAGATAAGCAACTTGATAAGTCTGGATGCTTAAGTCCCATATATGTAAGTAGATGCCTGGCGATATTCAGATATTCTCAGAGGTAAAGCTTGGTAGCAATGGTACAGAGCTTAGTTTATGCAAAGTCAAATCGCAGATGTGTCCTCTGTTCCAGAGGAACTCAACTCACTCCACCTCCTGACATGTTTTAACATTCAACCACACCTGAGTTTTAAGCTCTCAGACCATAGAAACCATTTCTTGGGCCGCTCCCGCAGCATATGGAGGTTCCCAGGCTAGGGGTCGAATCAGAGCTGTAGCCACCGGCCTACGCCACAGCCACAGCAACATGGGATCCGAGCCGCGTCTGCAACCTACACCACAGCTCAGGGCAATGCTGGATCCTTAACCCACTGAGCAAGGCCAGGGATCGAACCCGCAAACTCATGGTTCCTAGTCAGATTTGTTAACCACTGAGCCATGATGGGAACTCCTCCTCTAACGTTTTGCAAACCATACTCCACCCTGCTCTTGTGTTTTGAGATCTTTAAGGGCATCTCTTCTTTTAGAAATGTCTCCTGCCCCTAATGGATCAGTGCTTAATAAAAGTATTGAAAGACCTCGTTTCTAGTTTTAAATTCTGTCTCTGTGACAAACTGTGTGAAATGTCACAGGGAGTGGGAATTGCATTCTGTGACCTGTAGTTAACTTACTAAACTGCAGGCAAAAAGCCGATTCCTGCATGCTGACTTTGGGGCAAATACCACAAGCTCTAATTGCAGGTTCCAAGAAGTTGAGATTCTATACTGGGATTGCCCCTCCCCCGCCCGGGGCCTGCCCAGCCTGCTGCAACCCAGGCCACAGAGAGCTCACAAAGCCCAAGTGTCTGCTGGGCTGACTCACATGGCGCTTCTCTGTCCAGGCTAGGACCATCCCAGAGGGGCCCTAGGGGCATTCTCCTCTGGCCATTTCCCATAGGAGCAGTGAGTAGCCAGGGGCCGTCACTGGAACTTTGTGACCAATCAGAGGGAATGAGCAATGAGAGGAAAGTGAAAGGATTGCTCATCACCACAGTCAGAATCCTTAAACAATTCTGAACAGCAGTAAGGATTTCCCCTTCAGCCTTTGAGTGTGTCTGTTTCATATATATGTATGTTTTAGGTAAAGTTCCCATACCACAAAATTAGCCATTTGAAAGTGAACAATTTGGTGGCTTTTAGTCTATTCAGTATCAAAACCTTTCCGTCACCCCAAAAGAAGACTTTGTACTTGTTCAAAAGCCACTCTCCATCTTCCCCTCTCTCGCCAAGCCCTGGCAATCACCAGTCTGCTTTCTATCTCTAGGGATTTACCTAGTCAGGATATAACATACAAATGGAATCCTACAATATCTGATCTTCTGTGCCTGGCTTCCTCCTCTTGACACAGTGCTTTTGAGGTTCATCTACTTCATAGCATGTATCAGGACTTCATTTCTTACTGTTGCCAAATAATATACCACTGTATAAATATTCCGCAATTGATTTCTCTATTCACCAGTTGGTGAATATTTGGATTGTTTCCACCTTTTGACTATTGTGACTAGAATTGCTAGGAACATCTGTGTGTAAGTAATCGAGTACCTGTTTTCAATTCATTTTGGTTTATACCTAGGAGCTGGGTGATATGGCAATTCTGTTGAACTTGTCCTGGAACAGCCAAATCACTTTCCACAGTGGCTGCAGCATTGTGCATTCCCACCAGCAACGTGTGAAGGTCACCCTTTACTGTTAAAGTGTACATGTACTCACTTGTTCCTTCCTTCCTCCCTACTTGTAGGAAAGCCAGTCCCCACAGACCTTCCTTCCCCTGGAGTGGAGGGTGGAAGAAGCTGCCCCTCTAGTAGAAAGGTGATCATTGCACACAGCTGAGCAGCAGGAACTCCTCTGCTCTCCCGTTCTGTCTCTGCACTTGCCTTTTCAACGAACGAATAAGATTCTGTGACCAGGAATAGGTGAGGACAGGCACCCATCTCCCTGTGGCACACCCACCACAGCCATTTATGTTACCCCATAAACTACCCTCCAACACCTCCGTCTTCACACGGAACAAACCATTAAACCGTCTTAGTCAAAAGCGAGAGCAGAAAGGAAGCAGCTCCGTGTGGAAGCTGCACTCCCCACCCCCCACCCCCGACCTGAAGGCGAGCGTTTTAACTCTCAGCTCAAGCTTAAGATCTCAGAAGACACAACCCCTAGCCTTGTCCTGCCCAGCCCCCCTTGCTCAAGGGCCTGCCCGTCTGGGCCTGTCTGGGCCTGGCTGGCAGCAGACATGAATGGAGAAGAAGAGCCTCCCTCTCCACCCCCTCTTACCGGGGTTACTGGCGGTCACAGAGCTATTTACATTTACAACAGCCCGACAGCGCCTGATCAAGCCGGAGCCAATCAGCAGCCCCCAAGCTTGTCTGACTCCGTCAGCGCCAATCAGGAGGTGCTAGCCTTATAGCCTCTCTCACTTTGAATCACAGGTCGGCTCTCGCCTTTTTTGGGGAGGCTAGTCTGACTCAGAGCTCGGCTCTCCTAGATCTCAGGTTTGCCTTTCTCCGGAATGGGGAAAATACTGAAATACATGCACTTGAGAATTCTAGGAGTGTTTTACATAAGAATGGAGAGCAGTGCTCTTTCCCAGCACAAATCCAATGGTTCTCTGCGGCAGAAAAAAACATAAAGAGAGTTTCTCCTCCCTCACTAACTGTCAGCCCCTCCCTAAGCCAGGATCAGCAACACGGGCTCTTAAATCCACAACTGCCTTTGAGATGGGCGTGAGACCTTGCTAAGGAGGACAGGCCAATAGGCAGCTCTAATTTTTAGTCTCACTGCAATAGCGCAATCACCCACCACGTGAGAGGCAAAGAGCTAAGAATCAGCAAAACAGGCTAAAGACGTTGGCGAGTCACAGAGTAGAGCAGAACCAGGAACTTGTTTGGAATGTCAGGGCTGATGTAACTGAGTAGAATAGAGCGTGCAGGAAGAGTGAGAGAGAGAGGGAGGGAGTGCAACGTGGAGGGAGGCCTGGAAAGTCAGCCTGGAGAGTTTCGACTTGGCTTCTGTAAGAGATAGGGAGCAGTCGGTTACTCTCTACTGGGAGAGGAAAATGATCTTCGTGTTTCAGAGAGTTAACATAGAGAGCAGATCAAAGAAGGACCAGATTAGGGCTGGAAGATCAGTTAGGAGGTCATGAGACCTAAAAACTAAGACAGTAACAGTCAGATGGAAAGGAAGGGCACTGGGATGTGAGGTATCTTGGAGTTGAATCAATAGCACTTAATTGATTAGATATGTGAGCTAAGTGGGGAGGAGAGTCAGAGGTGACTTTAAGGTTTCTCTCCTGTGTCACTAGAAGGGGAGCATTAACTGAAATAGGTAGTTAAAAAAGACGGAGAGAGAGAAGCAGATTTTGGAAAGGGAATAGGAGTTCACTTTTGGACGTGGGGAGTTTAAGTTGTAAGAAAAATAACCACATGGGAAAAAATATCTAGTAAACAATAATAAGGATCTTGGTGATTAGAAGAGAAATAAAGATGATCCAGGAGTTCCTGTCATGGAGCAGCAGAAACAAATCCGACTAGGAACATGAGGCTGTATGTTTGATCCCTGGCCTCGATTAGTGGGTTAAGGATCTGGCGTGGCTGTGGCATAGACCAGCGGCAACAGCTCCGATTGGACCCCTAGCCCGGGAAACTCCATATGCCGTGGGTGTGGCCCTAAAAAGCAAAAAAAAAAAAAAAAAGACATCTAAAATGAGGCATTCTTGGAGTTCCCCCTGTGGCACAGTGGGTTAAGGATCTGGCTTGTCTCTCTAGAGGCGCCGGTTCTATCCCTGGCCCAGTGCAGTGGGTTAAAGATCCAACATTGCTACAGCTGTGGCTCAGATTCAGTCCCTGGCCTGGGAACCTCCATATGCTAAGGGTGAGGCTGAAAAAAAAAATAATAATAATAATAATAAAAAAACGAGACATTCTTCTCCCCTGAATACTGTGCAATGAATGGATAAGCTCACCTGAACTAACAGCGTCACCTAACTATATCTTCCCAGGAATTCTCTTATGCATGTCGTGGATCAGCCTTAGAATCAGAGCCAGTAGAATAGCCAGTGAAAGAGAAAGAGAAAGAAAATATTCTAGGGGGGGTGGGGGGATGCGCTGGGGTTGTGGGATGGAAATCCTATAAAATTGGATTGTGATGATCATTGCACAACTATAAATGTAATAAATTCATTGAGTAATGAAAAAAGAAAGAAAGAAAAAATATTCTAGAACTTGGTAGGTTAAGGGTAATGTTCTGTACAAAAGTAATCACAGCTAATAGTACCTCTGCCTTTAGCACTGAAGCAGAAATAGTGCATTACCCTAGTGTTATGGACTTGGGAAGTGTGAGCATCTGCCAAAAACAGATGGACCCTTAGGCCAAAGCTGCCCCTATTTAGGGAAATAGGGAGAATCTAAAGAAAGAAGGAGTAAAATGTGTATTTAGAATCAAGGGTTTCGGAATCAAATATTCAGTGAAATGTAAAGAAGAGGAAATACATTAGGAGAGACGATCTCGGTTTTGATATTTATAACTTCAGTAGAAAGCCTTTAAATGGTGCAGAGAGAAGTTATCTACTGATCATGGACTAAAGATAACCCAGGGCCCCTAACAAGATCCTGGCAGAGCAGATCCCAGACACAACCAGGGTCTCCTTTCTCAGTACCCTGGTTCGGGTGTTGAGGCAGCAGTGGTGTTGGGAGGAGGCTGGCGAGTGTGAGATAAGACAATGTTGTGGTAACAGACGGGAGGGGTGGGGAATGTCCCAGTGGGCTTGGTCCACTGGAAACGTCTCTCGTAGTTTCTCCGAATTTTGCTTTTCTTTTATGCCTAAGTTGTACATAGTTTAAAGAGTCAGAGTTATGAAAGACTTGTTTTGAAAATAACAGTACCCCATCCTCCTCTCCTCACAGGTAACAAGTTTCAACTCTTTTTAGCTGCCTCTTTCAGCATATACCTCTGTATCTCTAAATGGCATGCTTATATGGCTGCTTATTGATTTTTTAAATTTTTCATACATTATTTATTGCCTTCCTTCCATGGAAGATAAGAATTTGATGATAATTTCACCTTTTTTTTTTTTTGCTTTGCTTTTTAGGGCCACACTCAGGGCACATGGAGGTTCCCAGGCTAAGGGATGAATCGGAGCTACAGCTGCTGGCCTACACCACAGCCACAGCAATGCAGGATCTGAGCCTTGTTTTTGACCTAGACCGCAGCTCATGGCAACGCCGGATCCTTAACTCACCCACTGAACAAGGCCAGGGATCCAACCCGCAACCTCATGGTTCCTAGTTGGACTTGTTTCCACTGGGCCATGATGGGAACTCAGAGAATTTCACCTTCTTCACCATCACTACCCCACCACCTCCACATTCTCACTCATCTGCGTGGACATGTGCAGTCTTCACTTTTCCTGTCCTCCCAGTACAACTGTGTTGTAATTTTTGGTTATATCAATATTCAGTGTTTATATTACTATGACTATGCAAATATTGCTCACACATAGCCATGTAAGATATCCATGATTCCTTTCTCACACAACTTTTTGTTTTCTCTGATCCTAATAATTACCTTTCTTTCATTTAGTTTTCTTTGTACTTAATCATTAATTCAACCCAACCTCCCCACCAATTGCCTATATCTCTTCTCATTACATTTAGGTGCATTCAGTATTCTATCAATCTCATCTTGAAGAAACCTCATCCCAAGCCCTCTGACCCTCCAACCCAGGCTGGTTGCTCTCTAAGCTGCAGCAGAGTTCTTGTCCAGGGAAGTCTCTTCAGCATTGTTCTGGAGATTCCCTTTTCTTCTCTCCTAGGTTGGATTCTATGCCCCTGGATCCTTTGTGTCCCTCTTTCCTGGTCCCTCCTTATTTTGAAGAATCCCATTTTCTGTTAGACTCATGAAAAAGAGTTTGGTTTTTTGTTTTTGTTTTGTTTTTGCCTTTTTTAGGGCCACACCTGTGCCATATGGAAGTTCCCAGGCTAGGGGTCAAATCAGAGCTGCAGCTGCCAGCCTATACCACAGCCACAGCAATGCCAGACCTAAGCCGCATCTGTGACCTACACCACAGGTCATGGCAACACCAGATCGTTAACTCACTGAGCAAGGCCAAGGAGGGAACCCGCATCCTCATGGATCCTAGTCGGGTTCATTTCTGCTTGGCCACAATGGGAACTCTGAAAAAGTGTTGTTTGTTTGTTTTTGTTTTTTGTCTTTTTAGGGCTGTACCCGAGGCATATGGAGGTTCCCAGGCTGGGGTTGAATCAGAGCTGTAACCATCCCCCCCAGCCTACGTGAAAACCACAGCAACACCAGATCCGAGCCACGTCTGCGAACTACACCACAGCTCACAGAAACACAGGATCCTTAACCCACTGACCGAGGCCAGGGATCGAACCCTCAACCGCGTGGTTCCTATTCAGATTCGTTTTCACTGTGCCATGACAGGAACTCCATGAAAAAAGTGTTCTTTTTTTTTTTTTCAGGGCCACCCCCGTGCCATATAAAGGTTCCCAGGCTAGGGGTCTAAGTTAGAGCTGTAGCCGCCGGCCTACACCAGAGCCATAGCACCATCAAATCTGAGCCGCATCTGTGACATACACCCACAACTCAAGGCAACACCGGATCCCCAACCCACTGATCGAGGCCAGGGATCAAACCTGCAACCTCATGTTTCCTAGTCAGATTCGCTTCTGCTGTGCCATGACGGGAACTCTGAAAAAGAGTGTTCTTTTTTTTTTTTTTTTTGTCTTTTTGCTATTTCTTTGGGCCGCACCCGAGGCATATGGAGGTTCCCAGGCTAGGGGTCGAATCGGAGCTGTAGCCGCCGGCCTACACCAGAACCACAGCAACGCGGGATCCCAGCCGCGTCTGCAACCTACACCACAGCTCACGGCAACGCCAGATCGTTAACCCACTGAGCAAGGACAGGGACTGAACCCGCAACCTCATGGTTCCTAGTCGGATTCGTTAACCACTGCACCACGACGGGAACTCCCCTGAAAAAGAGTGTTCTTAAGATGGTCTCTTTGTCGTCAGTTTTCCAAAATTTCCTGATGCTGTCCCTCGGTTTGGACCCAGTTTCTTCTTTTTTTTTTCTTTTTCCTTTCTTTTTTAGGGCCGCACCTGCAGCATATGGAAGTTCCCAGGCTAGGGGGCTAATCAGAGCTGCAATTTTTGGCCTACGCCACAGCCACAGTAACGCCAGAGCCAAGCTGCATCTGCGACCTACACTGTAGCTCACAGCAACACTGGATCTTTAACCCACTGAGCCAGACAAGGGATCAAACCTCAGTCTTCATGGTTACTAGCTGGGTTCATTACCACTGAGCCACAGCAGGAACTAGGACCAATTTTCGCCCAGCATCAAGGACATTTGGTGGACTCTTTCACTCCAAAAATGCTGACTTTTTTTTTTTTGTCTTTTCTAGGGGCGCTCCCACAGCATATGGAGGTTCCCAGGCTAGCGGTCTAATCAGAGCTGTAGCTACCAGCCTATGCCACAGGCACAGCAACGAGGGATCCGAGCCACGTCTGCAATCTACACCACAGCTCACAGCAACGCCGGATCCTCAACCCACTGAGCAAGGCCAGGGATCGAACCTGCAACCTCATGGTTTCTAGTCGGATTCATTAACCACTGCGCCACGACGGGAACTCCTGATATATTTTTTCTGAATTAATGATTTCCTCTGCCTCCATTTCCTTTATTCTCTCACTCCAGAATCTCCAGAATTGATACTCTATCCAAAAACAAAACTTTCTATTTTCCATGTCTTCTTTTTGCTTGGTTTTCCAGGTTTCCTGAACTTCATCCTTCAACCTTCTATTGACTTTTTGAGATCTGCTATCACACTTTATTTTTTTATTTTTTGTCTTTTTGCCATTTTCTTGGGCCGCTCCCACGACATATGGAGGTTCCCAGGGTAGGGGTCTAATCGGAGATGTAGCTGCCGGCCCATGCCAGAGCCACAGCAACGAGGGATCCGAGCCGTGTCTGCAACCTACACCATAGCTCACAGCAGCACTAGATCCCCAACCCACTGAGCAAGTCCAGGGATTGAACCCACAACCTCATGGTTTCTAGTCTGATTCGTTAACCACTAAGCCACGATGGGAACTCCCCTATCATACTTTAAATTCCAAAAGTTCTTTTGGAATTTCCTTTTTTTATTGCCTCTTTTCTGTTCCATGAATGCAATATTTTCTCTTATTCTTATAAGAATTTTAATGATAGTTTGAAGGAATGTTTTCCTTCTCCTTGCATAGTCCTTCAAGTTTTTTCTTTTTCCTACTTTTTGTTTGTTTGTTTGTTTTGGCCGATATGTTTCCACAGGTAACTGATGGTCCTTTGCTATCTGTTCATGTATATTAGCAGGGCACCAAAATCCACTCAGAAGCTCTGAGTGTGTGACCCAGCACATCTGATGCAAGCAGATCTCTGTGTTTCTGACTGAATTGTTTCTTTGAGTCATTCTCAGTATAATAGATTTTTTTTTTTTTCTTTTAGGCCAAGAGGCTGCAAAGAAGTTTCCTTCGATTTCCTGCCTAAATAGCTAAGCCTGGCTGCTGGTATTTTCGAAGCCAAAAGAGGAAAGGGACTGAGGACTCTAAACCTCAGTATGTAAATATTCTACTTAGCTGCCATTTTTTGGTATAATGCTGTGTAGTTTCTCTCTCGGGAATGGACCTAGACTAACAAAAACTCTGCCTTTAAGTCAATCTGGTGTTCCCCCTTCAAGGGGCCCTTGCTTTTATCCAGTCCAATGGATAAACCTCCAGTGTTCTGCCTGGAGTTGGGGGATCTCCTCACAAGTGAACAATCATCCTGTTCTTAGCCATAACTTCACACATGCCCCACTTCCAAAGGGAACTGGTACCCCCAAATGTTGAACATTTGTGGCTCTTCAGGGTAAATCACATTGCTTCTTGGCTCTCCCCACTGCCAGCTGAAGCTTCAACTTTCCAGGTTCTACTAAGGCAACAATCATTCATTCATCTGTTTTCCAGCTTCCAAAGTGTTATTGTGGTCTCTTCTCCCATTCTTGTCCTTGCAGGATTCCGCCTCTTTCAAATATCTGTTTACGATTATTTTATAACTAGGGTTTAGAGAGGGAGCAAATGCATGTGTTTACAATGTTTTCCTTATCTTGAAAGTTTCCTGTAGTTTCTCAGAATTTATTTATCCCACATATATTGATGGAGTGTTTCATGGATATTAGATACTGTTTAAGAATTTGGCATACATCCAGGTTTACAAGGGTGATTCAACTTAAGCAAATCAATCATACACCACATTAACAAAAGAAAAGTGAAAAACCACATAATCATCTCATGAGATGGAGAAAAAGCATTTGACAAAGTCCAACATGCATTCATGACAAAAACTCTTACCAAAGTGGGTACAGAGGGAACATACCTAAACATAATAAAAGCTATTTATGACAAACCCACAGCAAATATAATACTCAATGGAGAAAAGCTTGAAGCTTTCCTTCTAAAATCTGGAACAGGACAAGGATGCCCACTCTCACCACTTTTATTCAACATAGTCTTAGAAGTCCTAGCCACAGCAATCAGACAAACTAAAGAAATAAAAGGTATCCAAATAGGAAGAAAAGAGGTAAAATTGTCACTGTATGCAATATGTAGAAAACCCTAAGGACTCAACCCAAAAACTACTTGAACTGATCAACAAATTCAGCAAAGTAGCCGGATACAAGATCAACATTCAGAAATCAGATGCATTTCTGTGTACTAACAATGAAGTATTAGAAAAGGAATATAAAAACACAATGCCTTTTAAATTTGCACCCCCAAAAAATAAATACCTGGGAATAAACCCAACCAAGGAGGTGAAAGACTTATATGCTGAGAACTATAAAACATTCATCAAGGAAATCAAAGAGGATTCAAAAACATGGAAAGATATTCCATGCTCCTGGGTTGGAAAAAATAGTGTTAAAATGGCCATACTACCCAGAGCAATCTACAGAGTCAATGCAATCCCTGTCAAATTACCCATGACATTTTTCACAGAACTAGAACAAACAATCCAAAAATTCATATGGAACCACAAAAGACCCAGAATCGCCAAAGCAATCCTGAAGAACAAAAACCAAACAGGAGGCATAACTCTCCCAGACTAATCAAGACAGTGTAGTACTGGCACCAAACCAGACACTCAGACCAATGGAACAGAATAGAGAAGCCAGAAGTACACCCAGACACCTACAGTCAATTAATCTTCAACAAAAGACGCAAGAATATAAAACGGGGAAGAGACAGTCCTTCAGCAAGTGGTGCTGGGAAAACCGGACAGCCACATGTAAATCAATGAAACCGGAACACACCCTCACACCATGCACAAAAAAGAAACTCAAAACGGCTTAAAGACTTAAACGTAAGACAAGGCACCATCAAACTCCTAGAAGAGAACATAGGCAAAACATTCTCTGACATCAGCCTTACAAATGTTTTCTCAGGTCAGTCTCCCAAAGCAACAGAAATAAAAGCAAAAATAAACCAATGGGACCTAATCAAACTGACAAGCTTTTGCACAGCAAAGGAAATCATAAAAAAAAAAAAAAAAGAAAAAAAGACAACTTAACAGAATGGGAGAAAATAGTTTCAAATGATGCAGCTGACAAGGGCCTAATCTCTAAAATACACAAACAACATATACAACTCAATAGCAAAAAAGCCAACAACCCAAGGGAAAAATGGGCAAAAGACCTGAAGAGACATTTCTCCAAAGAAGACATACAGATGGCCAACAAGCACACGAAAAAATGCTCAACATCACTGATTATTAGAGAAATGCAAATCAAAACTACAGTGAGGTACCACCGCACACCAGTCAGAATGGCCATCATTCACAAATCCACAAATAACAAATGTTGGAGAGGGTGCAGAGAAAAGGGAACCCTCCTACACTGTTGCTGGGAATGTAAATTGGTACAACCACTATGGAAAACAGTATGGAGGTACCTTAGAAAACTATACATAGAACTACCATATGACCCAGCAATCCCACTCTTGGGCATATATCCAGACAAAACGTTCTGTGAAAAAGACCTGCACCCATATGTTCATGGCAGCACTATTCATAATAGCCAAGACATGGAAACAACCTAAATGTCCATCGACAGATGAATGGATTAAGAAGATGTGGGATATATACAAAATGGAATACTACTCAGCCATAAAAAAGAACAAAATAATGCCATCTGCAGCAACAATGAATGGAAATAGAGACTCTCATACTAAATGAAGTCAGAAAGAGAAAGACAAATATCATATGATATCACTTATATCTGGTATCTAATATATGGCACCAATGATCCTTTCCACAGAAAAGAAAATCATGGACATGGAGAACAGATTTGTGTTTGCCAAGGGGGAGGGGGAGGGATTGGGATGGATTGGGAATTTGGGGTTAATTGATGCAAACTATTGCCTTTGGAATGGATAAGCAATGAATCCTGCTGCATAGCACCAGGAACTATATGTAGTCACTTCTGATGGAGCATGATAATGTAAGAAAAAAGAATTATACATGCATGTGTAACTGAGTCACCTTGCTGTACAGTAGAAAATTGACAGAACACTGTAAACCAGCTATAATGGAACAAAAATCATTATTAAAAAAAGAACTTGGCATACAGAATAGAATATCCTTGTACTTATGGAATTTATATTTTAGTGTGTATGTGTGTAGGGTGGGAAATAAAAAAATAAACCTAGGAGTTCCCATCGTGGCTCAGTGGTTAATGAATCTGAGTAGGAACCATGAGGCTGCGGGTTCGATCCCTGGCCTCGCTCAGTGGGTTAAGGATCCAGCATTGCCGTGAGCTGTGGTGTAGGTCGCAGATGTGGCTCAGATCCCGAGTTGCTGTGGCTCTGGTGTAGGCCAGTGGCTACAGCTCTGATTGGACCCCTAGCCTGGGAACCTCCATATTGCCACAGGTGTGGCCCTAGAAAAAACAAAAAGACTAAAAAAAAAAAATTTAAAAATTAAAAAAATAAACCTAAACACATAGATTATGTAATAGATATTATATAGGCAAGGAAAAAGTGCTGCAGGAAATGGAGAATAGAAGTTATGAGCAGGGGGGTAGGCTGCAGAATAGCCAAGGCAGATGTCATTGAGAAAGTAAAATCTGAGCAAAGACTTGAAGGAATTGGAATCATAAATATGTATATTCTTCATAGGAAGGGTTTCTACATATTTTCCTTAAGTTTTATCCTCTCCTTATCCTTAGCTTGCAGGGAGAGCAATGTCTTCTCCTTATTTTGTACCCTCACTGCACCCGGCATTTAATTCTGCAAAGAACCTGAGCTGCCTGTGTGCCTGGAGAGTTGTTTGAACCTAGGGGCTGGGGAGTTCCCGTTGTGGTGCAGTGGAGACAAATCCAACTAGGAACCATGAGGTTTCGGGTTCAATCCCCGGCCTCACTCAGTGGGTTAACTCAGTGTTTCCGTGAGCATTGCTGTGAGCTGTGGTGTAGGTCAGAGATGCGGCTCGGATCCAGCATTGCTGTGGCTATGGTGTAGGTTGGCAGCTGTTGCTCCAAATGGATCCGTAGCCTGAGAACATCCATATGCTGTAGGTGCAGCCCTTAAAAAAAAAAGACAAACAAACAAAAAAACCCCTAGGGACTGACTTGCCATATTCTTCTGGGTAGGGTGCAATTCCTAAATCTCAGTTTCTCCACTTGTGTGTGGGAATAATGGTAAATTGCTGGATCTCATTCTCTTCCTGGAAACTAGTACCCATGAGCTTCTATGATTAGTAAAGTGAAAGTACAATGAAACTCATGTGATGATTATGATTTTTTTCTTGGGGGGGGGCACACCTGCAGCATACACCACAGCCACAGCAACACCAGGATCTGAGCCCATCTGCAACCTACACCACAGCTCACAGCAACGCCAGATCCTTAACCCACTGAGCGTGGCCAGGGATTGAACCTGCATCCTCATGGATATTAGTGAGGATTGTTACTCCTGAGCCACGATGGGAACTCCCATTATTATTATTTTTTTTTCTGTTTTTTGGCATATGGTGTTCCCAGGCCAGGGATCATGGTTGCCATTTACACTGCAGTAGCAGCAACACCAGATCCTTTAACATATTGTGTTGGACTAGGGATTGAACCTGTGCCCTTGCTGCAAATACTGTTCTGCCACAGCAGGAACTCTGTGATATTTTTTTTAATGATAAAAGAGTGACTGACACAGCCCACAGTTTTTTTCAGCTGGGAGAAAATATTCAACTTATCTTGGACTTTATTTTTATTTTGGCTACAATAAAATAGTGGCCCATGGAAGTTCCTGGGCCAGGGATTGAACCTGTGCCATGGCAGTGGCCTGAGACAGAGCAGGGATAATGCCAGATCCTTAACCTCCTGAGCTACCAGGGAACTTCTTATCTTGGACTTTAGATTAACTTCAGACTGTACTGAGGTCAGCTAGTTTGATCCTACCATTCCCACTCACCCACCCCTTAAGATCCAACCCATATTTTTGCAGACCATCTTCATGATCAGTGCTGTCCAAGCAATGCTGTTCTATCCAGAGGCACAATCAAGGAAGGAACATCAGTGTTTTGTGCCCCACAGTGAACACTACACAGCCTGATGAGACATTAAGTTATGACCCTAATTTCAATAGGAAGCTGAATCTCAAGAGATTAAATGGTTTGTCTAAAACTGCTAATAAGTGGCAGAGCCAAAATTCAACCATGACAGTCTGACTCCCAAGCATGAGCCCTTTCTATACAACACACTGTTTCTAAGGACAGTCTCCCAGAGTTGCAGTTCTGAACATTTTATGATTCATCAAACACAGAGATACTGAATGGAAGAGTTTTTAAAATGTGAGAAAGTTAGTAAGAAAATAAAAAACTGATTTTATATAATAAGCATATTAAGTTCTTTCCAGAGAAAGAAGCAACATGATCTTTATCCATCTAACACTCTACTGGCTGATCAACAGAAGAGTAGGTTTACTGTAAGGAATTGACTCATATGATTATGGAGGCAGAGAAGCCAAGATCTGTGTGTGTCAGCAAGCTAGTTATCCAGGAGAGCGATGGTATAGTTCTAGTCTGAGTCAGAGTCCAAAGACAGCAGAGGACTGATGTTCCAGCTCAAAGACAGGCAGAGAGAAAATCTTTTTTTTTTTTCCTTTCTTTTTTAGGCCCAAACCTATGACATATGAAAGTTCCTAGGCTAGGGGTTAAATCTAAGTTGGAGCTGCCAGCCTCCACCACAGCCACAGCAATGCAGGATCCAAGCCATATCTGCAACCTGCACTGTGGCTTGCTACAATGCTGGATCCTTAACCCACTGAGCAAGGCCAGGGATTGAACCCACATCTTCATGGACACTGTGTTGTTCTTAACCCACTGAGCCACAGTGGGAACGAGAAATACTTTCTTACTCACATTTTTATTCTATTCTTGCTTTCAACTAACTGGATGAGGCCCACCCACGTTGGGGAGGGCAACTGGCTTTACTCAGTCTCCCAATTTGAATGTTAATCTCATCCAAAAGCACCTGCCAGACACAGTCAGAATAATATTTAACTGACAATCTGGGCGCCCTGCGGCCCATCAAGTTGTCACATAAAATAAACCATCACAGTAGGTAATAAATTTAGGAAACTAATTTCTCTAAGAGGCATTATTAGAAGAGAAATATAAAAGGTCTTTTATATGGAGTATAAATTATTTCTTGCATTGATCTATCTGTGGAACACTATGTGTTCTTTATAAATGTATTTATTTATTTGCTTTTCAGGGCTGCACCCACAGCATATGGAGGTTCCCAGGTTAGGGGTCAAATCAGAGCTACAACTGCCAGCCTACACCACAGCCACAGTAACACAGGATCCGAGCTACGTCTGCAACCTACTGCACAGCTCATGGTAACGCCAGATCCTTAACCCACTGAGTGAGGCCAGGGATCAAACCCTCAACCTCATGGTTCCTAGTCAGCTTAATTTCTGCTACGCTGAAATGAAAAAAAAAAGCTGATTGGAGGAACTCATTGACAGAAGCACAAATATCTACTGAAAGTACCTGAGGTGATCTAGTGGTGTGGGGATCATCTTGATCCCTTCCTGTCATCTTGAGTGCTGGCAAGTAGTATTTTCAACTCCAAGGATTTCCATGTTACCAACTGATCCATTGAAACAAGTAATATCATATAAACTGCCACGTCCAAGTCCCTTAGATTTCCCTCTTATTCCTAGGTTTCAGATGAATTTAATTAAATTTGTCTTTCCCACTGGTCTAATATTTGAGTCCTGCATGAATTTTGAATATCCAGAGTCTACTTTTCACTCAACAAATAGCTTGAGAGATTCAGATCAAGGAGCTCTTTCCTGGAGTTCCCATTGTGGCTCAGTGGAAATTAATCCAACTAGGAACAATGAGGTTGTAGGTTCGATCCCTGGCCTCACTCACTAGGTTAAGGATCTGGTGTAGCTGTGAGCTGTGGTGTAGGCTGGCAGCTGTAGCTCTGATTTGACCCCTAGTCTGGGAACCTCCATATGCCATGGTTTACTAGTTGGATTCATTTCCGCTGCACCACAATAAATGTATACAAAAGCTTAAATATCCCAGTGATGTTTTCATTTTAAGGATTCTTTTACATTAGGTACATAAAAGATTTAAAAAAAAAAAAAAAAGGTCATTCATTGACATAGAAGAGTTTCAAGCTTGCACTTTCCTGACCCCTTCACTCAAACATGAGTCATGAAGATGAGGAGGCACAGAGGGCGAGAGCTCCTTTTTTTTTTTTTTTTTTTTTAGTTTTTAGAGCTTCACCCTCAGCATATAGAAGTTCCCAGGCCAGGAATCAAACCCACAACCTCGTGGATACTAACCAGTTGGATTCATTTTCTTTCTTTCTTTTTTTGTCTATTACTCAAATGAATTTATCACATCTGTAGTTATATAATGATCATAACAATCCAATTTCAGTTTTCATCCCATAACCCAAGCACCCCCCCCCACCCCCCAAACTGTCTCCTCCGGAGACCATAAGTTTTTCAACATCTGTGAGTCAGCAACTGTTCTGCAAAGAAGTTCAGTCTATCCTTTCTTCAGATTCCACATGTCAGTGAAAGCATTTGATGTTGGGGTCTCACGGATTAGTTTTCAATGCGTCACCATGGGAACTCCAGGGAGGAAGATAAAGGCACATATTTCATAGGTGTGTTATATGAGGATTAAATGAGATAATACATGTAAATTGAACAATGCCTGGAATACACTAAGGAATTAGTTACTTTTTTTTTCCCCTTGGGCTTTTTAGGGCTGCACCCACAACAAAGGAGGTTCCCAGGATAGGAGTCAAATCAGAGCTACAGCTGCCAGCCTATGCCACAGCCACAGCCACAGCAATGCAGGATCCGAGCCACGTCTGCAACCTACACCACAGCTCACAGCAACGCCAGATCCTTAACCCACTGAGCAAGGCCAAGGATCAAACCCTCTACCTAATGGTTCCTAGTCGGATTTGTTTCCCCCATGCCATGACAGGAACTCCAGGAATTAGTTATTGTAGATAAATGTCATTGTTTGTTTTAGACTGTGTTGGAAACATGTTTATCTCAGAGTTGTTTTTGTGTTTGTTTGTGTCTTTTTAGGGCCACAACTATAGCATGTGGAAGTTTTCAGACTAGGGGTCAAATCGGACCTGCAGCTGCTGGCCTACACCACAGCCACAGCAACACCAGATCTGAGCCATATCCACAACCTATGCAGCTTGCAGCGATGCCAGATTCTTAACCCACAGAACCTGCATCCTCATGGTACTAGTCAGATTCTTAACCCGCTGAGCCACAATAGAAACTCCTTATCTTAGAGATTGTTTTGATTTAATCTAAGAAAGTTTTGTAGCACAAGTCAGTTGAGAAAATATTTAAAGGCTGGAAATAAGATATCCCCAGATAGGAATAACATAATAAATAGTCAAGAGACAAGAACAGAGTGAATATTGAGAGGATTTTATAAGAACAAATAAAATGGAAAAAAAAGGAACAAATAAAATGGGAAAGGAATATCAAGTGTTGACAGAAGAATCTGGAAATCAACTGATTAAAAAAAAAAAAAAGAGGAGTTCCCATGTGGCTCAGTGGTTAACAAATCCGACTAGGAACCATGAGGTTGCGGGTTCGGTCCCTGCCCTTCCTCAGTGGGTTAACGATCCGGCGTTGCCGTGAGCTGTGGTGTAGGTCACAGACGCGGCTCAGATCCTGCGTTGCTGTGGCTCTGGCGTGGGAACCTCCATATGCCGCAGGAACGGCCCAAGAAATGGCATAAAGACCAAAAAATTGAAAAATTAAAAAAAAACAAAACACTTAAGCTTTTAAGAAAGGAAAACAGGACGTTCCCCGGTGGTTCAGCAGATTAAGGATCCAGCATTGTCACTGCTCTGGCTCAGGTTGCTGCTGTGGTGCAGGTTTGATCCCAAGCCTAGGAACTTCTGCATGTCTTTGTGACTATTGCTCAAAATCTTTTTTTTTTTCTTCTTTTTAGGTCCAAGTCTGTGGCATATAGTAGTTCCCGGGCTAGGGGTTAAATTGGAGCTGCAGCTGCCAGCCTACACCACAGCCACAGCAACACTGGATCCAAGCTGCATGTGTAATCTATGCCACAGCTTGCAGCAATGCCAGATCCTTAACCCACTGAGCGAGGCCAGGGATAGAACCCACAGCCTCACAGACACTGTGTCACCTTCTTAACCTGTTGAATCACAATGGGAACTCCTTTGCTCAATATCTTATATAGCACTGCTCTAAGCTGATTTAAAGCTCAACTATAGGGAAGAGGTCTAAGATGGTGGAGTAGCAGGATGTAAGGCTCACCTACTCCCACAAATACATTGAAAATACAACTACATGTGGAACTATTTGTACAGAAAATTTGCAAAAAACTGACAAAAGACCTCAAGATTATGATAGAACAAGAAAAACATTACAAAACCAGATAGGACAGAAGAAAGAAGAAGAACAAGAGAGAAAGAAGCAAAGGGAAATGAGATAGGGGGTTCCCATCATGGCTCAGTGGTTAACAAACCCAACTAGTAACCATGAGGTTGCAGGTTCAATCCCTGGCCTCCCTCAGTGGGTTAAGCATCCGGCATTGCCTTGAGCTGTGGTGTAGGCTGCAGACACGGCTCAGATCCCACATTGCTGTGGCTGTGGTGTAGGCCAATGGCTACAGCTCCGATTCGACCCCTGGCCTGGGAACCTCCATATGCCACTGGTGTGGCCCTAAAAAAAAAAAAAAGGAAAGGAGACAGGATCTGCTCTCCCAGGAGTGAGCTGAAAAGAGGAATAGTTCCGTCACCCCAGGAAGTTCTTCCACCAGTGACGAGATCAGCCAAAAATGGAACAGGAACTCCAGACAAATGGTGAGAAGCAGTTAAAAAGGAGACAGTACTCCACAAATGGTCAGTGCTACAGGCAACAGACAACCATAGGCGGGTGCCAGCAGGTGTTGGGAATTAAAACTTTGGCCTTAGAGATCAGACCCAAAGAGGGAGCTGGGGCCAGTTATGTGGGGGAAAAAACTGGGGTCGGCCTTGCAGAAACAGCCTGGAGGGACTAGAGTATAGGGCGACCGCAGTGGAGAGCATCTAAGTGGAGGCAACCCAGCTGGGTGGCAGCTGTGCTGCCCATCCCCTAAGAGATCAGGGAAAACACAGGCATCCTGGCTCTGCCCATATAATCTACAGAGGCACCTGTTAGTGCCAGAAAAACTTCTGGTGGCAGTGCCCATGAGAGGGCCACCAATGCCCACTCCTTGAAGAAGCTGTGGGCTGCCCAACCAGAACAAAGCCCAAGATACAGGGCCTCTGCCAGTGGCCCTGCGAAGGCTCATGTCAGTGGCACTTTTTTCACACCAAGGGAGCTGAGGGAGGCCCATTAACCCACATTCCAATCCACAGGGCTCTACAGAGAGCATTCCTACCAGCAGCAAGGCAGGTGGAGGGACTGCCAGAAACACACATCCTGCATCTACAAAGAGAGCCTGTGAGCAACAATTAGGGAGAAGCCCTCTGCCCCTGGAGCTCTAGAGAGAGATTTCTAGAGTGGCCAAGCAAAGGGAGTGCTGGCAGAACAGTGGCACCTGCTCCAATATCTTCAGAGAGCAGCCCCTAGAGCCCACCTGGCAAAGGGAGAGGATGCAGGAGAAACTGCTGACATTGCAAGCCATGAAAAATAGCCCTCAAATAGCCCTCTTATGGGAAGGCCTGTAAGAGACACTGCTGCCCTTGAGACCTAAAAAAGCAATCCTGTGAATGGTGAAATACTACCACCTGCCTCACAAACCCTATCCCTATTCCTGGCAGCCACCCAGCTACAGGAGAATAAGTGTGATACTGTTGCTCCCAACACATGCTCTGGGTACATGTGAACCACTATCACCCCTGAGAACTCCAGGACTGGCACCTGCTTCAAGATCCACAACTGTCAAGGTAATGATAAACAGAAGGGTAGACACCATGAGACATCAAAGAAGAAGATTTCAGATGAAAGAACAAGACAAAAACACACAAAAACCACTAAATGATGAGGAGATAGGCAATTTACCTGAAAGAGAATTAAGAGTGATGATTGTAAAGATGATCCAAGATCTTGGAAAAAGAATAGAGATACAAATGGAGAACTTAAAAGAAATGTTTAACAAAGAGCTAGAGGATTTAAAGAACAAGATGAATAGTGCAATAGCTGAAATGAAAAATAATCTCGAAGTAACCAATAGCAGGTTAACGAAGGCAGAAGAATGAATAAGTGTGGTGGAAGACAGAGTGATGGAAATCACTGCTACAGAAAAGAATAAAGAAAAAAGAATGAAAAAAAAAAACTTAGGAGAGTCTAAGCGACTTCTGGGAACAACATTAAATATACCAATATTCACATCATAGGGGATCCAGAAGAAGAAAGGGCCGGAGAAAATATTTGAAGAGATTATAACTGAAAACTTCCCGAATATGGGAAAGGAAACACTCAAGCGGGAGAAGCACAGAGAATTCCATACAAAATAAACCCAAGAAGAAATACAGCCAGACACACACTAATCAAACTGACAAAAATAAGTTCAAAGAAAAGATATTGAGTCACAAGGGAAAAACAACAAATCATATTTAAGGGAGCCCCCATAAGGCTAACAGCTGAACTTTCAGCAGAAACTCTACAAGCCAGAAGGGAGTGGCAAAATAAATCTGACTTGATGAAGAGGAGGAACCTGGAACCAAGAATAATCTACCCAGTAAAGCTCTCATTCATATTTGATGGAGAAATCAAAAGCTTTACAGACAAGCAAAAGCACCTCCAAACCAGCTCTACATCAACTACTATAGGAACTTCTCTAAGCGGAACAGGAAAAGCCACAATTAGAAACAAGAATGTTAAAAATGAAAAAGCTCACCAGTAACGGCAAAGATAATTTAAAAGTAGGAAATCACCCACTGACAAATATGATATCTAAACTAGCAAGCATAAGAACAGCAGAACAATGAAAATGCATTTGAGGTGTTAGGTGGTGAGCCACAAGGGCAGACCTGAAAATGCATTTGAAATTAAGAGACCAGTAAGCAGAAACAATTCGGCACACACATAGATGGGCATATTCAAATATAAGGGGAACCACAAATCAAATTACCATAATGGTCACACACATAAAAAAGAAAAACCAAGCCAAACATAACACTAAAGATGGTCAGCAAATTGCAAGAGAAAACAACAAAAACTGGAAGGGAAGAAAAAAGACCCAAAATAGCAATAAAAAATTAAATAAATGACAATAAGTACATACTTATCCATAATTACATTGAACGTAAATGGATTAAATGCTCCAACTAAAATAAAAAGACTAGTTGATTAGATTCAAAAACAAGACCCATTTATATGCTGTCTATTAAGATCTAAGGACACATACAGACTTAAAAGTGAGGGATGGAAGAAAATATTACATGGAAATGGAAACTATAGAAAATCAGGAGTAGCATTCATATCAGACAAAATAGATTTTAAAATAAAGAAGGTCACAAGAGACAAAGAAGGACATTACATGATGATCAAAGGATCAATATAAGAGATGAAATAACAATTGTAAGTATATATGTACCCAATATAGGAGCAGCACAATATATAAGGAAACTACTAAGAGCCATAAAAGGGGAAATTGACAGAAACACAATAATGGTGGGGGACTTTAACACTCCACTTACAGCACTGGACAGATCTTCCAGACATAAAATCAATAAGGAAACATAGGCCATATATGATAAACTAGACAAAATAGACTTAACTGATATCTATAGAACTTTTTACCCCAAAGCAGCAGAACAGACTTTCTTCTCAAGTGCACACAGAACATTCTCTAGGAGAGATCACATCTTGGGCCACAGATCAAGCCTTGGTAAATTTTTAAAAACTGAAATTATTTCAAGCATTTTCTCTGATCACAATGCTGTGGGATTAGAAATCATCTACAAGAAAACAGCAAAAACACAAACTCTTGGAAGCTAAACAATATGCTGCTACTAAACAACCAATAGATCACTGAAAAAATCCAAGAGGAAATGAAAGGATACATAGTGATAAATGACAGTGAAGATACAACAATCCAAAACCTATGGGACATAGCAAAAGCAGTTCTGAGAGAGAGTTTATCACAATACAATCTTACATCAGGAAAGAAGAAAGAACTCAAATAAGCAATATAACCTTAGACCTTAAACATCTAGTGAAGGAAGAACAAACAAAGCCCAAAATTAGTAGAAGGAAATAAATTATAAAGATTAGAGCAGGGGAGTTCCCGTCGTAGTGCAGTGGTTAACGAATCCGACTAGGAACCATGAGGTTGCGGGTTCGGTCCCTGCCCTTGCTCAGTGGGTTAACGATCCGGCGTTGCCGTGAGCTGTGGTGTAGGTTGCAGACGCGGCTCGGATCCCGCCTTGCTGTGGCTCTGGCGTAGGCCGGTGGCTACAGCTCCGATTCAACCCCTAGCCTGGGAACCTCCATATGCCGCGGGAGCAGCCCAAGAAATAGCAACAACAACAACAACAACAACAACAAAAAAGGCAAAAGACCAAAAAAAAAAAAAAAAGATTAGAGCAGAAATTAAAAACACAGAGACAAAGAAAACAATTGAGAAGATCAATAAAACGAAAAGTTGGTTCTTTGAAAAGATCAACAAACTTGATAAACTATTAGCCAGACTTATCCAGAAAAAAAAAGGGAGAGGGTTCAAATAAATAAAATTAGAAATGAAAAAGAAGTTATAACTGACACTGTAGAAATACAAAAGATCATGAGAGACTACTATAAGCAACTGTAGGCCAATAAAATGGATAACCTAGAAGAAATGGACAGATTCTTACAAAGGTACAACCTACCAAGACAGAACCAGGAAGAAATAGAAAATATAAATAGACCAATCCCAAGTACTGAAATTGAAAATGTGATTTAAAAACTTCCAAAAAACAAAAGTCCGAGACCTGATGGCTTCATAGCTGAGTTCTACTAAACATTCAGAGATGAGTTAACACCTCTTCTTCTGAAAATTTACCAGAATATTGCAGAGAAAGAAACACTCCCAAGCTCATTTGACAAAGCCACAATTACCCTGATACCAAAACTAGACAGACACCACAAAAAAAAAAAAAATCACAGGCCAATATCACTGATGAACACACATGCAAAAATCCTCAACAAAATATTATCAAACTGCATACAAATATGCATAAAAAAGATCATATTCCATGGATTTATCCCAAGGATGCAAGGATTTTCAATATCCACAAATCCATCCATATGATATACCACATCAACTGAAAAATAAAAACCATATGATCATCTCAATAGATGCAGAAAAAGCTTTTGACAAAATTCAACACCCATTGCTGATTAAAAAAATAACTCTCTGGAGAGTGGGCACAGAGGGGAACTACCTCAAGATAATAAAAGCCAATTATGACAAACCCACAGCTAACATCATTCTCAATGTTGAAAAACTGAAAGCATTTCCACTAATACCAGGAATGAGACAAGGATGTCCTCTTTCACCAATATTATTCAACATAGTTTTGGAAGTCCTAGCCATAGCAATCAGAGTAGAAAAAGAAATAAAAGGAATCCACATTGGAAAAGAAGTAAAACAATCACTACTTGCAGATGACATGATTCTATACCTAGAAAATCCTAAAGGTACTACCAGAAGACTATTAGAGCTCATCAATGAATTTGGTAAAGTTGCAGGATACAAAATTAATACACAGAAATCGACTGCATTTCTATATACTAACAATGAAAGAGCAGAAAGAGAAATTAGGGAAATCATCATATTTACCATTGCATCAAAAAGAATAAAATACCTAGGAATAAACATACCTAAAGAGAAAAAAGACCTATACTCTGAAAACTATTAGACACTGAAGAAAGAAATCAAAGACAACACAAATAGGTAGAAAAATATACCATGTTCTTGGAATGGAAGAATCAATATTGTCATAATGACCATACTACCTAAGGCAATCTACAGATTTGGTTTTTTTGTTTGCTTTTTAGGGCTGCATCTGCAGCACATGGAGGTTCCCTGGCTAGGGGTCTAATCAGAGCTACAGCTGCTGGCCTACACCATAGCCATGGCAACATCGGATCTGAGCCACATCTGCAACCTATACCACAGATCATGGCAACACCTGATCCTTAACCCACTGAGCAAGGCCAGGGATCGAACCCACAGCCTCATGTTCCTAGTTGGATTCATTCCCACTGTGCCATGATGGGAACTCCCAGGGTTTTTGGGGGTTTTTGTTTTGTTTTGTTTTTTTAAAGATTCAATGCAATCCCTACCAAATTACCAATGACGATCTTTACAGAACTAGACAAAATATTTTAAAATTTGTATGGAAACACAAAAGACCTCGAATAGCCAAAGAAATATTGAAAAGAAAAAACAGAACTGGAGGAATCAGGCTCCCTAACTTCAGACCCTACTACAAAGCTACAGTCATCAAAACAATATGGTACTGGCACAAAAACAGAAATATAGATCAATGGAACAGGATAGAAAGCCCAGAAATAAACCCAAACACCTATGGGCAATTAATCTATGACAAAGGAGGCAAGAACCTACAGTGGAAGAAAGATAGCCTCTTCAATAAATGGTGCTGGGAAAACTGGACAACTGCATGTAAAAGAATGATATTAGAACATTTTCTAATACCATACACAAAAAGAAACTCAAAATGGATTAAAGACCTAAATGTAAGGCCAGATACTATAAAACTCCTAGAGGAAAACATAGGCAGAATGTTCTTTGACATAAATCACAGCAACATCTTGTTTGACCTACCTCCTAGAATAAAAACAATAAAGACACAAATAAACCAAGGAACCTAATTAAACTCAAAAGCCTCTGCACAGCAAAGGAGACTACTAAAAAAATGAAAAGACAACCCACAGAATGGGAGAAAATTTTTGCAAATGACTTAACCGACAAAGGTTTAATCTCTAAAACATACAAACAACTCATACAACTCAAAAACAAAACAAACAACACAACTGAAAAGCGGTCAGAAGACCTAAATAGACATTTCACCAAAGAAGACATACAGATGGCCAGCAGGCACATGAAAAAGTGCTCAACATCACTAATTATTACAGAAATGCAAATCAAAACAACAATGAGGTACCACATCACACCATTTAGAGTGGCCGTCATTAACGAGCCAATGAACAACAAATGCTGGAGAGGATATGGAGGAAAGGGAACCCTCTTTGGCTGTTGGTGGGAATGTAAATTGGTACAACCACTATGGAAAACAGTTTGGAAATACCTCAGAAAACTAAATATAGAACTACCATATGATCCAGCAATCCCACTCCTGTGCATATTTCCAGACAAAACTTAAGATACATGCACCCGTATGTTCATTACAGCACTATTCACAAGACAAGGCAAGACATGGAAACAACCTAAATGCCCATCAACAAATGAATGGATTAGGAAGCTCAATTATAATTTATATATATATATATATATATATATATATATATATATATATATATATAATTCTTGCACTAGAGCCTGAAAGTGTCATTTTACTTACCTAACAATATCTAAACTCCTTAGCATGGTATTCCCTGCCACAATATGAGTCCAACTAACTTAAAAGAAAGTGTATGTAATATATACAATATATAGACTATATTAAAAACATTTTTTTAGGAGTTCCTGCCGTGGCTCAGTGGTTAACGAATCTGACTAGGAGCCATGAGGTTGCAGGTTCGATCCCTGACCTTGTTCAGTGGGTTAAGAATCCGGTGTTGCCGTGAGCTGTGGTGTAGGTCACAGATAAAGCTGGGATCTGGCATTGCTGTGGCTGTGGTGTAGGCTGGTAGCTACAGTTCCAATTAGACCCCTAGCCTGGGAAACTCCATGTGCCACGGGTGTGGCCCTAGAAAAGATGAAAAAAAATTTTTTAAATATTAAAAAATAACACAGGAGTTCCCGTCATGGCTCAGCAGTTAATGAATCTGACTAGTATCCAAAAGGATGCAGGTTCAATCCCTGGCCTCGCTCAGTGGGTTAAGGATGCCACATTGCTGTGAGCTGTGGTATAGGTCGCAGATGCGGCTCAGATCCTGTGTTTCTGTGGCTGTGGCATAGGCCGGCAGCTGCAGCTCTTATCTGACCCCTAGCCTGGGAAACTCCATATGCCGTGGGTGTGGCCCTAAAAAGCCAAAAAAAAAAAAACCCAAAAAAACAGCAACACAACAAAACACCCATATGCCCTGCCTCAAATTTAAGAGATGGAAAATGGTCAGTAGAGTTGAGGGCCCTTATCACACCTCATTTCCTGCTGTCCTGAATTTGATATCCATTCTGCCCAGGCATTTGAATATATATAGGCCCCTAAATAATACATAATATTGTTTCATGGTGTCTTAATCTTTAAATAAAAGATAACATAGGACTTGCCCTGCAGCACTGGGTTTTTTTCCTCTACTCAATATTATATGAATTATATTCACCTATGTTGATATAGCTTATTATACATCATATATCATTAACATTAATAAAATATATATAAACATAGATGAAACTAATATTATAGCTATTCATTATTTATTATTGATATATCTGTAGTTATTCATCTATTCTCTTGCTGATGGACATTGAATGTGTTTCCAACATTTTACTACGAATATTCTATATCAATCTCCTTTTTTTTTTGGCTGCACCCATGGCATGCAGAAGTTTCCAGGCCAGGGATTGAACTTGCGTCACAACGATGACCTGAGCTACAGCAGCGACAATGCCGGATCCTTAATCTACTGAACCACCAGGAAACTCCCATATCTGTCTACTTAATTTTTTTTATTAAAGTATAGTTGATTTACAAGGTTGTACCAATTTCTGCTATACAGCAAAGGGACCAGTCATACATAGATATATATTCCCTTTCTTATCTTCCATCATGTTCTATCCCAAGAGACTGGATATAGTTCCCTGTGCTATACAGTAGGACCTCATTGCTTATTCATTCTAAATGTAATAATTTGCATCTACTAACCCCAAACTCCCAGTCCATCTCACTCCCTCCCCCCATATCTGTCTACTTAATACACATGAGCAAAGATTTACTCTAGAACTGGGATTTGAACAAATATATGAGCATCTTTGACTTGATTAGATGTTAATGAATTGTTCCCCCAAATGGTTGCACCAATTTGTAGTCTCATGAGGGTGGAGAAGTTTCCCCTGCTCCATTTACTCACCAACATTTGATAGTTTTGGACCTACTTTCCAAGCTACTCTTGTAGCTTTAATTCCCACTGCTCTCCTTCATGAATCTTTGATTCCAGCCAAATCACAGTACTGGCTGATGCCTGAATGTATTTTGTAATGTATTTCCTTTCTCCCTCAAGCATATATTGAGTAGGTATGCTATGTTAGAAACCTTGCTAAAACAAACATGAAAACAAACATGGAAAGATATAGTTTAAAGGACTTTAAAGCTTCCTGGAGTGACAATACTTGCAAACAATGATTAGAACATAATTATTAGAATAAAGTCTTTATAAATTACAGGACGCGGTAAGGCAGAAGGACACACAAATCTGCCTCCATCAGGGGCAGGGAAAAGAGGGGAAGGGGATGGGGGGAGGGTCAGAAAAGCCTTCACAGAGGAATTAGTTTGACCCTGTTCTCACTCTGGAAGGTCTTGTCCTGTTTGTGACCAGCTCAAAGGTCAACTCCATACAAAATGTTCTAATCGCCCCAGGAAAGTACTTTGCACTTTTCTTACCGCCTGCATCACGTCATCTTATGTTGTTGACGCGCGTGTGTGCGTGTCTTACCTCCTCTACTAAATTATAAATTAATTTGTGGAAGGTGTTCCTGTCTTAGACATCTTCATATCTCCTACCCAGCCTGGAAGATTGCTGACACACACTGTATATTCAGTAGAGGTTGAGGAATGAAACGGTAAAAACTACAGTTTCATTGATGTAGTGGCTACATCATTTGGCACTTTCTTTCAGATGCTTGACTTTTCAAATATTTTAAGTCATTGCTAAGAAAATTGGACTGCTTTTGGCTATTATCAAAGTAACAGGAAGACAAAACAAAACAAACCTCTTTTTAAAGTCAGCTGCCCTATTCTTTTGGTGCAAAAAACATGTTATGTAATATCATAAAATCTGGCCAATCAAAAGGGCTTTCTCTAATCTTGTTTCCTGCTTCTTTACTAAATTCTACATTCTCATCTCAAAAGATCTTGCCAACATTAGTTTATTATCACTGTGCCCACCAGCAGAACAAAATATATTTGCCCATTTCTTTGATAGAGCAATGGGAAATGAGATTGAAAGCAATTCAGGACTTGGAACCTCGTGGCTTTTATACTTTCCGTATAACAAGCCTTCCTCTTTATCAAACTGAGTTTCTACTCCATATTGAAATTGGGAGTTTGATTCTGTTTCAGGATTTTGTGAGAAACACACACTAGCTATTAATTTAACAGACCTACATGAAAATTTTTTCATAGATTTTTTATACATACCTACTTAATGATACTATTTATATGGATGAACTCAGAAAGTTTTATAAACTTAGGTGAGAATATTTCCATACTGATCTGTAAATCCTCGGTGTTAAAAACTAAGCTATAGGCGTTCCTGTCACAGCTCAGGGCAAAAGAATCTGACTAGCATTCATGAGGACAAAGGTTCAGTCCCTGGCATTGCTCAGGGGGTTAAGGATCCAGCGTTGCCGTGAGCTGTGGTGTAGGTCACAGATGCAGCTCAGATCTGACATTGCTGTGGCTGTGGTGTATGTCAGCGGCTACAGCTCTGATTCCACCCCTAGCCTGGGAACCTCCATATGCCAAGAGTGTGGCCCTAAAAAGACAAAACAAACAAACAAAACTAACCTACACCCTCCACAGAGTTTAGGTTGGCAAAGAGATAAAGCAGATACTAAACATACCCCTTAGACTCTTGGTTGCCTCCTCAGCTACACTAGTCACTTGGACATATCAATGGAAGCTGGGTTTGGCGTCAAAATCAACTAATAGGTTTGCTCTGGAAGCCCTTACAAAGAATTGCAATGGGAGATAGTGACCCTTCATTAAGAAAGATAAGAGAAAAGTGCTTAACATATTATAGTGAGAATCTTCAGATTTCCTTCACGAGAGAAATTCCATCTGGATCTAGTCTTAGAACTAAGATGGTAGATTCCAAGAAAAAAAGATTCTTTTCATGAAGACATTTGCAGTAACAACTACAATTTTTTGGCCATGTCCTCAGCACGTGGAAGTTCCCAGGTCAGGGATTGAACCCATGCCACAGCAGCGACCCAAGCCGTTGCCATGACACCACCAGATCCTTAACCTGTGGAGGCACAAGAGAACTCCCAATATATATATAGATTTAATCTTTAAACATTTCATAGTAAAAGCTATTTTCACAGTAATTTAGTTACCACAAGAATCAGGAGAGAAGTTACTGTGGTGTCTCACTGGGTTAAGAATCTGACTGGTATCCATGAGGATACCGGTTTGATTCCTGGCCTTGTTCAGTGGGTTAAGGATCCGGCACTGCAGTGAGCTGTGGTGTAGGTCGCAGACATGGCCTGGATCTGGCATTGCTGAGGCTGTGGCATAGGCTGGCAGCTGCAGCTCCGATTTGACTCCTAGCCTGGGAACCTCCATATGCTGCAGGTACAGCCCTGAAAAAAAGAAAAAGAAATAAAAGAAAGAAAAGGAAGTTGAAGGAGGAAGAGAAAAGGAAGCACCCAAGGCAAGCAAAGGAAAGAAAGGAGAAGGACCAGTAAGAAGGAAAGTCACGCTAGTACTGACCTAAGTTCCTACCCGTTGACCAGAAACTAAGCGATCCTCCCAGCCCTTCCCTCCCCCTCCCCCCTCCCTGCTCCGACTCCTCTCCCTCCCCCCCTCCCTCGCCCCCGCCCTCCTCGCCCCAGCCTACCTCCCTGCCATCCACTCCCTTCCCTCCCTCAGCCAATAAAGAAAGAAAGAAAGAAAGAAAGAAAGAAAGAAAGAAAGAAAGAAAGAAAGAAAGAAAGAAAGAATCAGGAGGAAACACACAGGAATTCATTCATTTCACTCTAGTGATGGAGGACCCATATGCAAGATCTCCAGGGTTTCCACACTTCGGATGAGTATAACACTTCCATCAGTTGCTAGACTTGCATTAAGAAAGTGAATCTCTTTAACATTTTACTCAATAAGGGACTTTCTAAGGATGTTGCATGGGATTAAGAGGAAGTTGAGTCTCTCCAGCCAGGTGTAGGCTCTAAAATTCAGTGGTGCTGCCAGAAGGCAGAATGACATCTTAGGGCAGGAACGACTGGGAGCTGCCTCTGCTTTTTCTGTCAGTAATTCTTCCTTTCTGTTTGTGAGACATGAACTTCTCTGTCAGTGCTCAGTATGTTCACTTCATTTCACCCTCTGTCTGGGAAGAAACAGGCTCTGGAACTTCCATAGCACTGTTCTTGGTATGCTACGAAGGGTTTACCTTCAATTATCCTTGTCTTTGGAAATACATACTTCTATCTCCTCAGTCAAGTAGTTGAGGAAATCAATAAAAGGAAAAGACATTGCTCAATTTTTTTGAGCAATAAACAGCATACCTTCCTATCTTTTGGATTCATCTAACAAAGTCAACAAGTGTTTTTAAATCCTATAGTTGTAATACTGTGAGGTCAACTGATTTAATCCCAGATTGAGATAAAGCATTAAATTCAACATCAGACAAGACCAGGTGATGCCAAAAGTTTGACAATGACATAGAAAATTGGAATGGCTCTCCTGTTCAGCCGAAGAGTCTTCCTCTCCAACTCTCAAAAAATTTAAAATTCTAGAATTTTAGAACTGGAAGAGATCTTTGTCCTAGTGACTACCCCTTAATCTTGCTACTCACAAGTCTTGCCTCCAAGAATGTCCCTTTTTTGTGAAGTGGGACTCTGGTGCACCCGGAATTTTTTGTCTATTACTTCTTTGTAATCAGAGAAAACACAACTGGCTGAGATTGTTGTCAGTACGTGGGTGTGGCTGGAAAAAATACCCTCTGTGACCAATAGTTCTTTCATCACTGTACCCTGCTTTCATACTGTTTCTCATGAATAAAACATATTCACATGACATTGTGTACTTTTCTTTCCTTATTCAGTTTATGCAGATAGCCACTTTCTTTGGGCAGTAGGACAGGAGCCTCAGCACTGCGTAGTTAGAAATGAAGAAAAAGAGGCTTGAAGAAGCTGCAGAACTTGCTTAAGGGCACAGGATGGGGACCCTCCAGCAATAGCAGGAAAAATTAAAGTCTGGACTCTGGGTCCATAAACCAGTTTGCTTTCTGTCCTATGTAAAAGCTTGTTTACTTTGGGGACGAAAGAAATTCTCAATAACTTTCTTTTTTTTTTTTTTGTCTCAATAACTTTCATTTGGAGTGAACAAATGTCTATGAACCCTGTCTTCAAGAAGAAAGGAAGGAAAGGAGAAAGAGAGAATAATCAGAGTACTTTCAAATTCAAACTTTTTACAAATCAGTAGACTCGGGCCAATTTGAGAACCTGAATTTTCAGTTACTGTGAACATGACTTCTTTGCTTTGGTAGAAGAAGGTAAATCACTACAAAGGTGACATACAACGAATGCAATGAGCTTCAACCTGAATGGAGTTAAGTCAGCAACACGCTCAGCCTGAGATGCCGGAGGGAGCTGCAGCTCATCTGATCGGATAATGTCACCTCTGGTCATTGAGCTTTGGGACCTTGATGGTGGCTGCTTGGCACATGCTGGTTTTTCCCATAGCTGAGTTGTGCCTGTGCCAACTTGATTTATGCAACATTTACACGCAGTTTTAAATATTGTGTTGAAAGACACAGGTTCAGAGCGTTCTTCCTTATTTCTTTCTTTTCTTTTTTTTTATGGTAAGGGAGAAACAAAGGTTAGCAGGAGGATTTTCAACAGGTTTGCCCCTAGCATTTACAGAGCTATGGCAAGAGAACAAACGAAGGCTGACATAGTGTGTTTAAATATTTAGAATTTATAAAGGGAGCCAACAAACTGTTAAATAAAAGAGGATAGAGATGTCCTCTTTCCTCCCTCTCTGAACCACTTCTAGCAGTTCCCTCAATAACCCTAGATTATGTTTGCACCTCTATTATCAACTTCATTATCTTTTTTACACAAACAATCTTACACTCTAGAGAAGTTGTGAGTACAATGAACTTTTTGAGCCATTTGAAAGTAGTTGCCTCATGATACCACGTCACCTCTGTATTTTTGCGTACATTTCCATTATGCAAGAGCATTTGCCTACATAACCACGCAATATTCGTCAATCCTCAGACCTCATTTAGTTATGCCAGTAATATCCTTTGTAGCAAAATAATCCAATCTGGAATCATGCATTGCATTGCATTGCATGTAGTTATCATGTCTTCAAACTAGTTCTTCAAACTAGAACAGTCTTTCTTCTTGAATTTCATGATCTTGACTTTTTCTTCTTCTTCTTCTTCTTTCTTTCTTTCTTTCTTTCTTTCTTTATTTGGTCTTTTTGGCTCCACAACCACAGCATATGGAAATTCCCAGGCTAGGAGTCAAATGGAGCTGCAGCTGCCGGCCTATACCACAGCCACAGCCGTGCCAAATCTGAGCTATGTCTGTGACCTACACCACAGCTCACGGCAACACCGGATCCTTAACCTACTGAGCAAGGCCATGGATCGAATCCACGTCCTCATGTATAATAGTCAGGTTCCTTACCACTGTGTCACCATGGGAGCCCCTCTTTCTTATACTAACTTTTAATCATTATTCTTTCTCTTTGTTGGCAAGATAAGCTCATACCTTGATAGTCATTTAATGTAGAAAAACTGAGAAAGCTTTCTCTAGGTCATGTAGCAAAAGATTTGCTGAGCTAGGATAAAAATTGTCATGGCTCAGCGGTTAGTGAATATGACTAGCATCCATGAGGACGCATGTTCAATCCCTGGCCTCGCTCAGTGGGTTAAGGATCTGGTGTTGCCGTGAGCTGTGGTGTAGGTCGCAGATGTGGCTCGGATCCCATGTTGCTATGGCTGTGGTGTAGGCCAGCGGCTACAGTTCTGATTGGACCCCTAGCCTGGGAACTTCCATATGCCGTGGGCGCAGCCCTAAAAAGACAATAAATAAATAAATAAATAAAACTAAAACATAGAGGGGTGAAGTTTCTGTTGTGGTGCAACATGATCGGTGGCCTCTCTGGAGCGCCAGGACACAGGTTTGGCATGCTGGGTGAAAGATTGAGCACTGCCGCAGCTATGGTGTAGGTTGCAACTGTGGTTCAGATCTGATCCCTGTCCCAGGACTCCATATGCTGCAGGACAGCCAAAAAAGAAAAAAAAAAAATTTGAAAAAAGAGAGGGGTTATATAGGGGGAGTGTAATCTAGGCTTCCTTGAGGAGACAGTATAATCTGGGGCTGAGGAGGAGGTCTCTAAATGGGAGGAGAGGAGTTCCCATCGGCGCAGCAGAAACAAATCTGACTAGGAACCATGAGCTCACGGATTCAATCCCTGGCCTCACTCAGTGGGTTAAGGATCCGGTGTTGCTGTGGCTGTGGTGTAGGCTGGCAGCTGTAGCTCTGACTGGACCCCTAGCCTGGAACCCTCCATAGGCCTCGAGTGCTGCTCTAAGAGAAGAAAAAAAAAAAAGCAGGAAGGAGAGTAGGGTAGATAACTGATTATTTCATCATTTTGCTTTAGGTCAACTCTAATCCTTACCTTCCAAAAAAAAAGGTCATCGGAGTTCCCGTCGTGGCGCAGGGGTTAACGACTCCGACTAGGACCCATGAGGTTGCGGGTTCGATCCCTGCCCTTGCTCAGTGGGTTAACGATCCGGCATTGCCGTGAGCTGTGGTGTAGGTTGCAGACGCGGCTCGGATCCCGCCTTGCTGTGGCTCTGGCATAGGCTGGTGGCTACAGCTCTGACTAGACCCCTAGCCTGGGAACCTCCATATGCCGCCAGAGCCGGCCCAAGAAATAGCAAAAAAAGACAAAAAAAAAAGGTCAAAAGATTGCCAGGATTTAACTGACAGAACTCCACCTCTTGCAGATAGATTTTGTTAAGGTCCTCACTCAAACAGCAAGAAGATAAAGCTCTGTTGAGAAATTTTAGGACATTTCTCTAAGCTCCTTAGTCTCTGCCCTACAAAGAAGCTAACCAGTAGAGCAATCAAAGAATGTTTAAAAACCACCACAAAACCTCCCTTTGCTGAGAAACTGAGATTACTGGTCAGCCAACCTCTTTTGGGGGTTCAGGGATTTGATATATTTGGGTATCAGCATTCGTGCCCCGTATCTAGTTATAAGGATGTTGGGAAGAACAGATGACAGAATTTGTTTGAAATGCTTAAAACCTCAAAGTCAATGATAAAAACACCAGGGGACACTTCCTTTCCTAAGCATTAATAAATTAAACATTAACCTAAAGTGCCATTTATTACTGGAGGTTTATACATTCAGCCCAGTTGCTAGCTAGGAAAAAAAAAAAAAAAGGAAAGAAGAAGTACAGATTCCATCTCTGATCTTGAAATTTCTAGGTTTTTTTTTTTGTCTTTTTAGGGCTGCACGTGAGGCATATGGAGGTTCCTAGGCCAGGGGTCCAATCGGAGCTATAGCTGCTGGCCTATACCAGAGCCACAGCAGCTCGGGATCTGAGCCGTGTCCTCGACCTACACCACAGCTCACGGCAATGCTGGATCCTTAACCCACTGAGCAAGGCCAGGGATTGAACCTGCAACCTCATGGTTCCAAGTTGGATTTGTTAACCACTGCGCCACCAAGGGAATTCCTAGAATTGTTAAGATTAGGAAAAGGTGGAATGAACAATGACTTTCCAAGCCTTAAGTACAAAAAACCAGACCTTCACAACAACCCTGACCCCTGAGGTCTCGACCTGCCCTCCAAGTGACGCTGGGTCTTAACAGCGCTGCAGTGAGGTGGAGGCATATTCCGTCCCTTGCCTAAGTGGCCAGGTCTCAGTTCTTTTGCACAGTCCTAGTCTAAGGGTCAGGAGGATCTGCTTCCCCACAGTCTCTAGGTCCAATCATTTCTACCCCCTGGAATCTCCCCTACCATAAAACTTCTCATTCAGGGGAGGTTACAGTTGAGTTGGAAAGAAATCTGAGTGCAGAAAGTCAAAATTCTACCCAGGAAGCATTATCTCTGTGGACTGAAGTTTGGCACATGCCATCAGCCTCTACATGGAGTGGAACATGAGCCGCTACAGCTGGCAACCCACACCAAACCCTGAGTGCAGAGTGAGGCACCCCATGCTCTGGGAAAAGTAGAAGAATAGGCCTTCAGATAGATATTTTCAGAAGATTTTATGAGCCCAATTCTTGCATCTCCTCATATCTAGAAAAACACTAAAATCCATCAATGGGAGTTCCCATCATGGCTCAGTGATTAATGAATCCAACTGGGAGCCATGAGGTGGCAGGTTCGATCCCTGGCCTCCCTCAGTGGGTTAAGGATCCAGCATTGCTGTGAGCTGTGGTTTAGGTTGCAGACGCAGCTCGGATCTTGAGTTGCTGTGGCTGTGGCATAGGCTGGTGGCTGCAGCTCCGATTGGACCCCTAGCCTGGGAACCTCCATATGCCATGGCTGCGGCCCTAGAAAAGACAAAAAATAAATAAATAAATTAATTAATTAATTAAAAAAAGTAAAATAAAATCCATCGATGATGACCAATAGTAAGCTTCACCAGCAGCAAAACTTCTGTAAGATGTGTGCATGGCTGCAGCCACCTTCCCCCTTCATTTTTTTTTTTTTTGTCTTTTTAGAGCCACACCCGCTGAGCAAGGCCAGGGATTGAACCTACAACCTCATGGTTCCTAGTCAGATTCATTAACCACTACTCCCCCCTTCACCTTTATGACTTATAGTTGTGGGCAAAACAAAAGATGTCAAGGTCACCTGTGAGAACAGCCACTTCCAAAGGTGGGCCAATGAGCCCTGAGGCAACTCAGGAAAGCATAGCAAAGGAGTGATTCCAGTAAGCCCAGACCTTTATCTCTTCCCATAGAAATGGTTTTCTGTAAACCTTCTATAAATCTGCTTGTCTATAAATCTTTTGTTCCTACTACCTCCCCATTTTTTTTTGTCTTTTTGCCTTTTCTAGGGCCACTCCCACGGCATATGGAAGTTCCCAGGCTAGGGGTCTAATCGGAGCTGTAGTCACCGGCCTGCACCAGAGCCACGTCTGCAGCCTAAACCACAGTTCATGGCAACGCCGGGTCCTTAACCCACTGAGCAAGGCCAGGGATCGAACCCGCAACCTCATGGTTCCTAGCAGGATTTGTTAACCACTGCACCAGGATAGGAACTCCATACCTCCCCATTGTTGCAAACACTCATGTCTTCTAGCTTCCCCCCTCCCTCCTTGGAGTGATTTCTCGGGGCTACTTAAGATGCGGTCTCCTGGGCTTAAGGCCTAATTTCACCCCAAATGAAACTTAACTCTCAACTTTCAGGTTGTATTTTTTTTTAGTCGACATCTCCATAGCACATATAAAGTTCATAATTAATAGGCATGGTATGGGCGTTCCCGTTGTGGTGCAGCGGAAATGAATCCGACTAGGAACCATGAGGTTGTGGGTTTGATCCCTGGCCTCATTCAGTGGGTTAAGGATCTGGCATAGCCATGAGCTGTGGTGTAGGCCAGCAGCTGTAGTTCTGATTTGACCCCTAGCCTGGGAACCTCCATATGCCATGGGTGCGGCCCTAAACAGCAGAAAAGAAAAATTTTTAAAAATTTAAAAAAAATAGGCATGGGAGTTCAGAAATTAGGCACAATTAGAAATAAAGAAGTTATAGGAAAGCCATCTTTTCAATGTACTTGGGTAATAATAGCAAAGATGTTTTTGGGTGTATGCGTTTCTCACAAAGCTCTTGCCGTGGACATTGATAATAACAAGGATTAAAGGGTTTAGAGGCAAACTCACAAAAATCCAAGGCTGGAGTCCGAAAAGACAGGTCTTCATTTCCTTTCATCTTCACCAATCTCTTGTACTCCAGTTAAGTTTTCCTGGATATGATAACTTCTATTTATTTATTTTGTGTGTGTGTCCTTTTAGGGCCACACTGGCATATGGAGGTTCCCAGGCTAGGGGTTGAATTGGAGCTACAGCTGCCGGCCACAGCCACAGCAACTCAGCTGCAACCTACACCATAGCTCACGGCAAAGCCTAACCCACGAACCCACAACCTCATGGTTCCTAGTCAGATTCGTTTCCAATGCATCAAGACGGGAACTCTAACTTCTTTCTATTAACATTTCCATATATTCTTACAATTTATAAAAGGGCCCTTAAGTCTGTCCCTAAATTCATTCATTCATTCAACAAATATTAAATCCCTTTTTTATTTTCCAACATTGTGCCAAGCACTGCAGATACAGAGGGGAATTTCATATGCTCCCCAACTTCCAAGAACTTAGAGTTTAGTGGTGATTCAAGAAAAAACAACCTCGGAGTTCCCATCATGGCTCAGCGGTAACAAAGCCGACTAGTGTCCATGAGGATGGGGGTTTGATCTCTGGCCTTGCTCAATGGGTTAAGGATCCAGCATTGCCATGAGCTGTGGTACAGGTTGCAGATAAGGCTCGGATCCTGAGTCGCTGTGGCTGTGGCTGGCAGTTGTTGCTCTGAATAGATCCCTAGCCTGGAAACCTCCATATGCCACAGGTGTGGCCCTAAAGGACAAAAATAAATAAATAAATAAGAACCTCAAGGAACTCTGGTGACCTAAAAGCAATTTCAGGAATATCAAAGTGATAACATCTGGATGGAATTTTGAAGGTAAGTGCTATTTTCTGATTGTGTATTATAGAAACCCTGACTCTAAGTCTTCATCCACCTGTGAATGCATGTAACCTTAGATGTTTACATTGTTTAAACTTTAAACTGATCCTTAAATAGAAGGGTTTTGCAATTCATTCACTCTTGAGTTTTTTACTGAGGTAATTCTTAATACCGAAGCACCCATTGGATGACTTAAATCGACCCACACATTTTGAGAGTCAAAGGGCATATCTGGTAATAAGCATAGGGTATAGTGTCCAAGACTCTGTCCTCCCTAGTTCTGATGGCTTTGTTTGCTTTGTTTGAAGAGAAGTGTTTAAATATTACATAGCATTCACACTTAACAAGCTTTGCAAAGCTGAGCTGTGACATTTTCTCTCGTTGATGCATTTGACCATTTGAAGGGTGTTTTTACAGTTTAATGTTTGGGCTCCTTACTTCAAACACCTGGGGTTTGAAACTGAGGTAGACAGTGAAAGTGAGACAAAAGTTCATGATGTTTTGCCACATTATTTAGTATTTATCCTTTTCCTTTCACTTTCTAGCCATGAACTCCAAGATTTGACTATAATGATTCTAACCGGAACTCTCTCTGTATACCGTCAGTTTCTAATGAATTCCGTATAGATCAACACAGAGCTAGAGGTCCTAGGAACTTGAAATCAAAGTATCTTGTATTAAATAAGTATCCAAACTTTCTTTCTTTCATTCAACAGATACTTTTGGGGGGCCTTCCAATGGGCAGGCACTACCCTACACTAGGTATCGAGAAGACATCAGTGAACCAAACAGACTCCCCTGGGGAGACTGCATGTTAGTGGAAATTGTATTCATTAAACTAAAACCCCCAAATAGCCAATTTTGAGGACTCCATTTTTATGGGGGAAGGGTGGCAAATGACAAGAACCCCAAATATTGAAAGTTGCAGCACATAGAGTCAGAGGGCCCCTGGATTTGCAATCAAGAGACACTGTAGTCTAGGAGTTCCCGTTGTGGCTCAGTGGTTAATGAATCCAACTAGGAACCATGAGGTTGCGGGTTCGGTCCCTGGCCTTGCTCAGTGGGTTAAGGATCCGGCATTGCTGTGAACCCTGGTGTAGGTTGCAGATGCGTTTTGGATCCTGCGCTGCTGTGGCTCTGGCATAGGCTGGAGGCTACAGCTCTGATTTGACCCCTAGCTTGGGAACCTCCATATGCCACAGGAGCAGCCCCAGAAAAGGCGAAAAGCCAAAAAAATAAAATAAAATAAAATAAAATAGACATGTAGTCTAGCTGTATGTCATCTAGCTGTCCTAATCCTCCATGTTATTTTCCAGGTCTTAGTTTTCTCATCTGTTCAATAATAGCACTAAATTTCATAATCTCAAAAGTCTCTTCTGGATTGAATAGTCTTTTTCTTTCTTTCTTTTTCTTTTTTTTCTTTCTTTTTTTTTTTTTTGTCTTTTTCTTTTAGGGCCGCACCCGCGGCATATAGAGGTTCCCAGGCTAAGGGTCAGATCAGAGCTAACAGCTGCTGGTCTAGCCACAGCCACAGCAACACTGGATCAGAGCCGCGTTTTCGACTTACACCACAGCACACGGCAATGCCGGATCCTTAACCCACTGAGAGAGGCCAGGGATCAAACCTGCAACCTCATGGTTCCTAGTCGGATTCGTTTCCGCTGTGCCATGACAGGAACTCCTGGATTGAATAGTCTATTATTCTATGATACGAGGCACTTAATTAAGATAAATTTACATACAGTAAAATGTATGGATCACAGAGTTTTATTTTTCAAAAGTATGTCCAGGAGCCATTTTAAACTCCTACACTTTCTGTAGCTACAGTATGGTACAGAATTATATATTATGTTCAGAGTAATGATCCTGAGACATTGCAGGATGCTGAATCAGTAAGAGAAGATTTAATTATGTTCATTAGACTACTTATTAAGGCAGGAAAATGCACTGAGCCAATTTAGAGAGATTTCAAACAAAAGTGTCTTCTCATTAACCCTAGTTAATCAGAAACCCAATTAACCAGTATGCTCTCTTTCAAGAGTTTACTGTTTTTTCAGACTTATTTATTCTTCTTTACAACCCCGACCAAATCACTGATCCAAATCCCAGCCATTTCACGTTTATACACTAAAATCAATGGATTATTTCTCCCTCAAACAATACGAGAACCACCACTGAAACAATCACTTCAGAGAACAGAAAGAACATTTATTTAAATAAGAAATAGACATGAGCGAAGACATAAAATTCTGAGGATTTTTTGTTTGTTTGTTTTTTGTTGTTTTTTTTGTCTTTTTGCCATTTCTTGGGCCGGCTCCCGTGGCATATGGAGTTTCCCAGGCTAGGGGTCGAATCGGAGCTGTAGCTGCCAGCCTATGCCAGAGCCAGAGCAACGCGGGATCCCAGCTGCATCTGCCACCTACACCACAGCTCACAGCAACGCCAGATCCTTAACCCACTGAGTGAGGCCAGGGATTGAACCCGACACCTCATGCTTCCTAGTTGGATTCATTAACCACTGCGCCATGACGACGGGAACTCCTGTTTTGTTTTTTTAATTAAGGGGCCACTTAAAGGGGCAGGTGCCCAACATAGTGCAGTCACTTGAGGAGACAGCTCAGGAGACAAGACACTGCAGGTGGTAGGTGCTCAGGAGAGCAGGGCATCTTAAGGAGACTAGAGGCAAGATTAGAAGATGTTTAGAGGCAGGGGCTGGGGTTTGAGAACGCATCTATTAAAGAGGCAAGAATAAGGGAGTCTCCCGTCAATGGCCGGGATAGGAAAGGAGAATATGTACCCCTGCTCTCCGCCATTGTAAGAGAGAGACAAAGTAAGAAATCATGTTTCTCATGTCTCAAGGTGAACAAATCCTGACTTTTGCTTTACAACACTCCAGATATAGTCTATCGAGTTTATGTGCAATTAAAAAGCAAGTAAAATTAAGAAATAAACCTCGATTTCCCAAGTAAGTTTTTATTTCAACAAATCCTAATCCTTTCTAAATTCTAAAGCTCTGGAAGCATTAAAATATGCTAATAAGGTCTCTGGGGAAGGTACCTTACTGATAAGATTGTCAGAAAGTCTAGGCTACTCTGTTCAATTCACAGTATCTAAGGAGTTAAAGCAAAACCTGAACTCCTGGAAGTCTTAGTGGGCACATGAACTGGCTCAATAATAAAGCAGAATTTAAAGCTTCGATCTTCAATATTTGATTGCAACATTCAGGAAGAATTTGAAACGTGGCCTGTTTTCAATCTGCAGCCTCATTCACCAACTGCAACTCATTCCAAAAGTACAACCTTTTTTCACAAGATAACCTTTTGCACCATTTGTTTTGGTCTTTGATCAGAAGTAATCTTATTTCTTTCTGTATGGACCATGTCTATCCTCAGAAGTTATTATTGCCCACAATAGCATTTCCACTTTTTGAAGAAACGAGATTTTAGAACTTTTGCATTATCCTTTTCTTAACTACTTCCTTCCACTGGTCAGTTAAAACAGTCTTTCAGTGTGTCCTTTTCTCTCTCCCAGTTCCCTTTAAATCTCATTCTTTTAATATACCTTTCCTCATTATCCACCAACGCAAACATTTGTATTGAGCAAGTAGTATATATCAATAATGTAAGTGTCTGAGGGATGTAAGAGATCTAGGCTTGGAGCCCGCAGGTAAAGGGTCTACAGTCTAGTTAGGGAGACAGCAAACACATCAGAGCAGAGAAAACCATGACACTAAACCCTGTGATCCAAGCATCCTGAAGTCTCAAAGCCATCATCGGTCAGGCAATCTTCATGCACATCTGCAGAGATGTGGGTCCTCCCCTGTGCCATCTCCCCACTTGGTGGAGACTACATGCAGCTCTTAGAAAACAAGACACAGCCAGGTAGACTAGCGGATTTATGTAAATGTTCTTAACATCTTCTTTCCAGCTGTATGAATTTAGCTGGACCATTAAAGATGATTAGGCCATTGCAAAAGGTGCCCAGAGACAAATATCAGAAAAATGTGTGTGTGTGTGAAAGAGAGAGACAGGGACAGAGAGACAGAGAGAGACTTAGCCTGGTAGGAACCCACCAAAGGATGCAGAATCAGAAACAACACCATGGTCCAACCCTTTCCACCAAAATAAATCAATGTTTTGTTGGGGGAAAATATCACCAGGTAATAAGCTTGATCTATTTTAATGCCTGATTTATGTGTACCATATTAAAAAAGTGAATCTTTCCAAGACATCTCATATAACAGGTACTACCAGGAATGGACATATTAAAAACAAAGTTACATATCAGGTATCACTGTCGTCTTCGAGACTGTCACAGAGATTAGATTTTAAGGGCAGCAGAAAGCTTGTGTATACCTGTGTATTTAGTCACCCCAGTTTATTCTACTTTCACAAGGGAGATTTTTGGTTTTTAATCGAGCGCAATGTTCCACCTGGAACCTTCTCATAAGGGATGTTTACTGAGATCATCCACGAGGTAAGGAAAAGAAACCTCCTTGCCTGAAAAAAAGTAAGGAAGTGGTGCCCTCTGCAGGACAAAGTGGCAACTGCACCCCCAGTGATCCATGAGAATTAGTCCTATGCTTTTTGTACCACTACTTTGTTTCTCTCCACAATGCGGCGCTGCTGTTTTAAGCGTCATTTTCCAGCCAGCTTTGGATGGGAAAGACAGGGTGACAGCAGGGGGCGGGGAGGGGCAAGGGACTTAGGAGGAGAGAGAGGGTTTAAGGAAGAAAACTACCAGAGAGGGCTTGCCTGGCAACTGAAGGCAGACCCATTGCAATTAGGAAAGTTAGCCACCTAGCCCAAGTCATTCATTTTGGGGTCACGTAATCCAATAGTTCTCAAATCTGGCTGACCAGGTGATTCCCAGCAGAATCACCAGTGAAATTTTTTTTTTTTTAAAGATACAGACCCCTAGATTCTACCCCCAAGAAACTCTGATTCATACATTGGGGGGAGGGGCCCAGTCACCTATATTTTTAAAAGCTCTCCCGAAGATCATTGGTGATTCATTTATACAAGATTTAGAAAAGAAGAGTTGTTTTAAGAGGAGTCAGTCCTTGCAGCAAACACAGCTTCAATTCAAAAACAACAAACACAGGGAGTTCCCGTCGTGGCGCAGTGGTTAACGAATCTGACTAGGAACCATGAGGTTGCGGGTTCGGTCCCTGCCCTTGCTCAGTGGGTTAACGATCTGGCGTTGCCATGAGCTGTGGTATAGGTTGCAGACGCGGCTCGGATCCCGCCTTGCTGTGGCTCTGGCGTAGGCCGGTGGCTACAGCTCTGATTGGACCCCCTAGCCTGGGGACCTCCATATGCCGCAGGAGCGGCCCAAAACAACAGCAAAACACAGTCCGAATCTATTCTGTGGCAGTGAGTTCCTCCAGGAAAATAAGAGCACAATTGGTTGACTGAGCCCATCTATCGACTTTAGGAGCTTACCCTAACGGACCTTTGTTCAGTGTTCTCTCCTGCCATTTTGGGCAAAGACTTTTTGACCCAGCAGATTCATAATTCCCTAGTACCAGACCACATCATCTCCCTTCCATGTATTTGTCATCCCAGTTTAGGGAACATGGGTGATCTGGTTAACTTTAGCATCATTCAGAAGGAACAGGGTGATCTGATTAACTTTGGCATCATTTCGAACTGAGTTCAAATCCCAACCCAACAACTCATCAACTATGGGACTTTAAAAAAGTTACCTAGGAGTTCCCATCGTGGCTCAGTGGTTAACGAATCTGACTAGGAACCATGAGGTTGCGGGTTCAATCCCTGGCCTCGCTCAGTGGGTTAGGCCTTGCCATGAGCTGTGGTGTAGGTTACAGACTCATCCTGGGATCCCGCATTGCTGTGGCTGTGGTGTAGGCTGGCAGCTACAGCTCAGATTAGACCCCTAGCCTGGGAACCTCCATATGCCGTGGGTGCAGCCCTAGAAAAGACAAAGAGTTACCTAAATTTTCTGAACTATTTATAATAGGAAATAGTCATAACTGTGTTTGAAGGCTGTTTTAAGGACTCCAGTGAAGTAACTTAGAGTCCTTATACCCTGCCTGGCACATGGTGTTTAATAAATGGTATTTATTAATAGTAGTAGTAGTAGCCTGCTAGCCTGAATCTCTAAAACTCCTCTTCCAGCACCTGTGTAACCTAAAACACTCTATGTGCATGGTCTTTTTGCATCCTAACGCCGTTTGAGGTAAACTGCTTGCTTTGCCACCAATAACCTGTAAAGAGGGGTATGGTAAGGACAGCGTCCTTCCCTCCTCTGAATCATAGCAAGTAGATAAAATAAATACATTTATTAATTCTTAGTCCCCCTCCTGTCATCTATAACGTGAGAATGATATAGTTGGAACTTACCTTAGCAGGAGTTTCAGGTTTGGGGAGCCATCCAATCATCCAGAACACATATTAAGCATGTGTTTCCTAGGCTGCACCTTGGGATTCTGATTAAGAAAACCTGGCATGGAGCCCAGGCATCTTCACTTTAACAAACCCCTAGCTCACACGTTGAGAAACAGGGCCTAAATAGTCCCAGGTGATGGATATTAACTAAATTTACTGTGGTAATCCTTTTGCAATCCATACATATATCAAATCAGCATGTTGTATACCTTAGACTTATACGATGTTATGTGTCAATTATATCTCAATATAACTGGAGGAACCATTACCTAGTCCCAGCAGATCAAACTCAAAAGCTTTCAGAAGCCAAGCAGATCTTGCACATAGATGTGGGGACAGGGTGTCCGATAAAATGGTGTGATGCTCCTTACCAAATGGAATGGGAAAGTCCATTGCCCTATCTATTCTATTGTCTTTTCTTTCTTTTTTTTGTTTTGTTTTGTCTTTTCTAGGGCCGCACCTGCGGCATACAGAGGTTCCCAGGCTAGGGGGTCTAATTGGAGCTGTAGTCTCCAACCTACACCAGAGCCACAGCAACGAGGGATCAGAGCCGCGTCTGTGACCTACACCACAGTTCACGGCAACGCCAGATCCTTAACCCACTGAGTGAGGCCAGGTATCGAACCTGCAACCTCATGGTTCCTAGTCGGATTCCTTAACCACTGAGCCACGATGGGAATGCCTCATCTTTCTTTTTTAAATTATGTTATCGTGCTTTTGGAAACAATTTGCTAGACAAGTAAAAATTTGTCTCTGAGCACCGACATGTAAAGTGACTTGCTCAGTATTACTCCAGTGGTGGTAGAGCTGGGCCCAGAGCCTCAGCTGGTGGAAGATCCTGTTTTCTTCATGAGTGTAGCTCAATAGTCTCTTTCTTTTTAGCCTGAGATTAATCTCATACCCAGTTGGAGAAAAGGAAGCCCAGCAATGAGAAAGCTCAGCCCAGAAGATGACTCCAGCCTAGACTCTTCCCCCACTGAGAATTTTTCTTGGGCAGAGCAGCCTCGGGTTCATGGAAGAGGTCCTCACCCAGTGGTCCTGGATGCCAAGACCCCTCCAACTGCAGACCAACAGATGTCATCCATTATTTTTTGATGGAGCTTAACACAATTTAAATGTTTATTTTCAAAGCAGCCAGAGCAGTTTGTGTCCTTCCTGAGAGAACTATCCCTCTGGCGATGGTGGTCAAAAACAAGAACTATCAGACTACAGTAGTCATGAAGATTGTCCCCAGGTGCAAAGACCAAACTGAAAATGCAGATAGTAAAGTGAGAGAAAAAATTACACACACACACACACACACACACAGCACACATATTGAAAGGATAGGAAATATCTGGAGAGATGTATACATTTTTTTTTTCTTTTAGGGCTGCACCTGTGGCATATGGAGGTTTCCAGGCTAGGGGTTGAATTGGAGCTGTAGCTGCCAGCTTACACCACAGACACAGCAATGTCAGATCCAAGTCATGTCTGGGACCTGCACCACAGCTCACAGCAATGCTAGATCCTTTAACTCACTGAGCAAGGCCAGGGCTTGAACCACATCCTCATGGATACAAGTCGGGTTGTTTCCCCTGCGCCACACAAGAATTCCTATACCTCTTTTTCTTTTTCTTTTCTTTCTTTCTTTCTTTTTTTTTTGCTTTTTAGGGCCACACCTGCAGCATATGGAGGTTCCCAGGCTAGGGGTCCAATCAGAGTTACAGCCGCGGGCCTACGCCTCAGCCACAGCAACGCAGGATCCAAGCCACGTCTGCAACATATATACCACAGCTCACAGCAACGCTGGATCTTTAACCCACTGAGCAAGGCAAGGGATCAAATCCGCAACCTCATAGTTCCTGGTGGGATTTGTTTCCCTTGCACCATGATGGGAACTCCTCTACCTAACTCTTAACAGGAAATACCTCCAGGGAGTGGGACTAGGGAGAGAAGAGCATTTCCTTTTTAGGTAATCTCTAAATTTTTAAAAAACAACTACAATGTATCTTTTTTTTTTTTTTTTTTTGTCATTTTGCCTTATTCAGGGCCGCTCTCGCGGTATATGGAGATTCCCAGACTAGGGGTCCAATCGGAGCTGTAGCCACTGGCCTACGCCAGAGCCACAGCAACACGGGATCTGAGCCACGTCTGCAACCTACACCACAGCTCACGGCAACTCCGGATCCTTAACCCACTGAGCAAGGGCAGGGATCGAACCCACAATGTCATGGTTCCTAGTCGGATTAGTTAACCACTGCGCCACGACGGGAACTCCACAATGTATCATTTTGCGTGTGCATATATATATTTAATATAAATAGCTATATAAATAAATATAATACATGTATTTAAAAATAAAATACAGGTCTTAGGTGGCAGTGATGATGGTGTAGTTGCTGAATTTCTCCAAGCCCTCATGTAAAAAACTAACAGGTAGCAACACCAAAATCCATAGACCAACCACATTTTGCAAAAGCAGTTGACAAAGTATTTCGATGAACAAGCAGGTGAGGGCAAATCACCAGCAGCCACAATGTCTACGTAATTTCGGCATCTGTGTGGGAGAAAGCAGAGGGAGCAAGAGGACATCTGACAGACCCCCCCCACCCCCCAAATGGGAAAACGCTGATAGAAGAGTGAGGTGAGTCCATTCGAGAACAAGAGATTAAACTGGAAGGGTCTGGGCTAATCCTATTAGTAGATGAGTGCATGGAACCCATAGGAAAAATCTGAAGTGACTCACGAAGTCCAGCCCCTATAAACTCTGGAAATTGACTGGCCAGAGATCCATCCAGGACATGGCCACACACTGAGGAGAAACTTCTGGGTGTCAAATCAAAATTAAGCAGGACTGGGATAATCGAGCCAAGGAAAGAGAAGGTCGGACCACGTGGGGGAAGGGAACACTGTCAAGAAGTTGCAGAAAGCAAGACAGCACATTTTTAAAACACTACACACCTATCTCATAAAATTTCAGGAAAGCCAACATGACATAAAAATAAGCAACAGAAAAGTATCAAGCTTAAACCCAATAAAAGTTATGACTGCGGAAAGGAGAATGAGCAGCAGATAACATTTTTATAATGAAAACGAAAGCACACCAGAAGCAGATGAAAGCTATTAGACTCTGCTTCAAAACCAACCGAAAAACAGTTCTGTTTTTGCTTTTTTAGGGTGGCATCCTCGGCATATGGAGGTTCCCAGGCTAGGGGCTGAATCGGAGCTGCAGCTGTCAGTCTACACCACAGCCACAGCAATGCCAGATCCAAGCTGTGTCTGTGACCTACACCACAGCTCACAGCAATACCTACACCACAGCCACAGCAACGCTGGATCCTTAACCTACCCAGCAAGGCCAGGGATAGAACCTGCACCCTCATGGATACTAGTCATGTTCGTTACCACTGAGCTATGGTGGGAACTCCCCGAAAATCATTTTTAAATGATACGAGACATTAAAAGAATAGTGAAGGGAGTTCTCATCGTGGTACAGTGGTTAACGAATCCAACTAAGAACCATGAGGTTGTGGGTTCGATCCCTGGCCTTGCTCAGTGGGTTAAGGATCCGGCATTGCCGTGAGCTATGGTGTAGGTTTCAGACTCGGCTTGGAACCCGAGTTGCTGTGGCTCTGGCGTAGGTAGGGCGGCTACAGCTCCGATTAGACCCCTAGTCTGGGAACGGCCATATGCCGCAGGAGTGGCTCATGAAAAGCCAAAAGGCAATAAAATAAAAAAAAATAATAAAATAAAATAATAGTGAAAACCAGAAACAGAAATACTCAGAAGAAATAAAGTGACAGAACTCACAAAAGAATTAGAAATAAAAGGGAAACATTCAGTAAGACTTTCAACAACTAGGAACACCAGAGTGAACGATCATAGCAGATAACACCTTTATGAGAACTAGAAGGTGAACAGAAGGAAACTTTAAAAACCCAAAAAGAAATTCAAATGTTAAGGAGACAGCTTTCATCTGTATGTTTCATCCAACATACAGATGAAAGCTCCATACTCTCATAGTTGGGGGAGATCCCAACTATAATTGGAACATAGAGGTTTAAATACTTTAACTTTTCAGTTTATCATAAATTTAAAAATACTGAGTTCATGCAATGATCTTAAAAGTTTTTCACTGATTAAACTCCCAAGTTCCTCTTTCCCAGGAAAAGTGTGGTCTAGCTAGTTTCAAAAAAAGAACACTTAAGATGAAGAAAGTAACAAGGATCAGGATCCTATCACGTGTATCTTGGACTAATCTAGATTTTATGGGTCCTATAGCTTATACAATTGGGGAGCCCTCTTTAAGAAAAAGAATACAGGTATTCCCATCATGGCTCAGTGGAAACAAATTTGACTAGTATTCATGAGGATGCAGGTTTGATCCCCGGCCTCGCTCAGTGGGTTAAGGATCCAGTGTTGCCGGGACCTGTGGTGTATGTCGAAGACACCCCTCGGATCTGGTGTTGCTGGGGCTGTGGTGTAGCTCCCATTCGACCCTAGCCCGGGAACCTCCGTATGTGGCGGGTGTGGCCCTAAAAAAAAAAAAAATCTTATTTATATAAATTTTACAAAAACATATAGCAGTTCAAGGGGCCCTAATTTAGTCTTGGGTTTTTTGTTTGTTTTTTGTCTTTTCTATGGCTGCCTGTGGCACATGGAGATTTCCAGGCTAGGTGTCCAATCGGAGCTGAACTGCCGGCCTATGCCACAGCCACAGCAATGTGGGATCTGAGTCGCGTCTGTGACCCACACTGCAGCTTACGGCAACGCCAGATCCTTAACCCACTGAGCAAGGCCTCATGGTTCCTAGTTGGATTTGTTAACCACTGAGCCACGATGGGAACTCCAAGGGGCCCTAATTTAGTCTTATGGGAAATCCACTTGCCCATATCCCCATATCTACCTCTAGTACCAGAATAGGCTGTCTTCTAGCTTTTTTTTTTTTCTTTCTTTCCTTTTTTTGGCCATCCCACATGGCATATGGAAAGTTCCTGGGCCAGGGATTGAATCCAAGATGGAGCTGTGACCTGCCACATTCGTGGCAATGTCAGATACTTAACCCACTGTAACAGGCTGGGAACTGAACTTGTGTCCCGGCAACTGCAGACACTGTTGATCTCATTGCACCACAGCAGGAACTCCCTGTCTTCTAGCCTTTTTTTTTTTTCTTCTAATTTTCTTTTTCTTTAAAATTAAAGCTGATTTACAGTGTTATGCCAACTTCTGCTGTACAGCAAAGCTACCATTCAGATATACATTCCCTTTCTTATATTATCTTCCATCAAGGTCTATCCCAAGAACCTACAGCTTTTTTTTTTTCCTTTTATTACTCAAATGATTTATCACATCTGTAGTTATATAATGATCATAACAATCCAATTTCACAGGATTTCCATCCCATAACCCAAGTACATCCCCCCAGCCCCCAAACTGTCTCCTCCGGAGACCATAAGTTTTTCAACATCTGTGAGTCAGCATCTGTTCTGCAAAGAAGTTCAGTCTGTCCTTTCCATCAAGGTCTATCCCAAGAACCTCCAGCTTTTTAAGTGATTTTTTTTCATTTATATTTTTGCTGCCCCATGGCATATGGAGTTCCCAGCCCAGGGTTCAGATCTGAGCCACAGTTGCAACCTAAGCAGCGGCTTCGGCAATGCTGGATCCTTAACCCACTGTGCCGGGTTGGGGATCAAACCCATGTGCTCCTAAGATGCTCTTAATCTCATTGAGCTATAGTGGGAACTCCTAAGTGACTTTTTTTCTTTTTTTGGGGGGTGCACCCATGGCATTCAGAAGTTCCTGGGCCAGGGATTGAGCCTGTGCCATGGCAATTACCAGAGCCACAGCAGTGACAATTACAGTTCCTTAACCCACTGAGCCACCAGGGAACTCTGTAAGCAATTTTTTTAAAAAGATTTTTTTAAAGGGCAGCTTTATGTCCACAACAAAATTACAAGGAAGGTACAGAAATTTCCCATATACCCTCTCCCATTATCAACATCTCCCACCAGAATTTAAATCTACATTGATGAATCTACACTGACACATCACAACTACCCAAAGTCTTTACTTGACATTAGGGTTCATGCCAGGGTTTCTATGAGCTTGAATAAATGTATAATGACATGTATCCATCATTATGGAATCATACAGCATAATTTCAGTGCCCTAAAAATCCTCTGTGCTCTCCCTGTTCATCCCTCCCTCCCTATCTGTCCCTGGCAACCGCTGATTTTAATCTCTATTTTTTTTGCCTTTTCCAGAATGTTACATAGTTAGAAGCATACAGCATGTAACATTTGCAGATTGACTTCTTCCATTTAGCAATAAGCATTTAAGATTCCACACTTTTTTCTTTTTTGTCTTTTTTTTTTTTTTTTTTTTTTTTTTGCTTTTTAGGGCCGCACCTGTGGCATGTGGAGGTTCCCAGGCTAAGGGTTGAATTGGTGCTACAGCTGCCGGATGGAACCTGCAACCTCATGGTTCCTAGTCAGATTCGTTTCTACTGCACCTCAGCGGCAACTCCCCTCTGCAATTGTTAATGGCTTGACTGTACCTTTTGTTTGTTTGTTTGTTTGTTTAGGGCCGCACCTGCAGCAAATGGAAGTTCCCAGCCTAAGGGTCAAATCAGAACTGCAGCTGCCAGCCTACACCGCAGCCACAGCAACACCAGATCTGAGCCCTGTCTTCGACCTACCACCACAGCTCACAGCAGCATGGGATGTTTAACCCACTGAGCCAGGCCAGGCAGTGAACCCACGTCCTCATGGATACTAGTTGGGTTTGTGACCATTGAACCACAACAGGAGCTCTAGTTATAACTTTTTTTTTTCTCCTTTTTAGGGCTACACCCATGGCATATGGAGAGACCCAGGCTAGGTGTCCAATCAGAGCTACAGCTGCTGGCCTAGGCCCTGGCCGTAGCAACGCAGGATCCGAGCCACATCTGCGACAAACACCACAGCTACTGGCAACAGGGGGATCCTTAACCCACTGAGCAAGGCCAGGGATCGAACCCCACAATCTCATGGTTCCTAGTCAGATTCGTTTCCACTGCACCAGGAGGGGATCTTCTGTACCTTTTTTTTTTTAAAAAAAACAGTGGATAATATTCCATTGCTTGGATGTATCAATTTAGCCATTCACCTCTGAAGGACATCTTGGTTGCTTCTAAGTTTGGTCAACTATTGCTATAAATATCCGTGTGGGGGTTTTGTGTGGATATAACTTTTCAGTTCTTTTGGGTTGCTGGATTGTTTGCTAAGAACATGTTTAGTTTCGTAAGAAACTACAAAATCATCTTCCAAAAAAGACTACCGTTTCGCATTCCTACCAGTAATGGATGAGAGTTTTTTGTTGCTCTGTATCTTCACCAGGATTTGGTGTTATCAGTGTCCCAGAAAGCTGGAGGAAACGTAAAAATGGTTGCTGCCAGTAGAAGCAGAGATGTAAGATGATACAACCACTTTGGAAAAGTCTGTCAGTTTCTTAAAATGTTACTCTGCACCAACAATATGAACTAGTCATTTCATTCTAAGTATTTACCCCCCAATAAATGAAAGTGTATGTGCCTACCAAAGACTTGTATTAAATTTAATAGCAGCTTTCTTTGTAAAAGTTAATAACTGGAAACAATCCTTATGACCATCAACAGATGAATGGGTAAACAAATGTGGTATATTCATACAATGGGATACTACTCAGCAGAAAGAGAGAGAGAGAGAAATAGATTCTTGATAAATGAACAACTTGAAAGAACATCAAAAACATTATATTGGAGTTCCCTGGTGGTTCATTGGGTTAAGGATTCGGTGCTGTCACTGCTGTGGTTCTGGTTACTGCTGTGGCTTGGGTTCAGTCCCTCGCCCAAGAACTTCCACCTGCTGCAGGTGCAGCCAAAAAAAAATTATAGGAATGAAATAACACAGACAACAAAAGTATGCACTGTATGATTCCATTTATATAAATTCTAGAAAATGCACACTTATCTATAGTGACAGAAAGCAAATAAGTGGCTGCCTGGAAAATGTGATAGGAAGCTGGGGAGAAGTAGGAGTTGATAACACTGTATTGTATAATTGAAGTTTGCTAAGACAGGAGAACTTAAATATACTCACGGCCAAAAAGATAAACATGTGAGGTGATAGATACGTTAATTAACTAATAGGAGGAAGCCTTTCATAACTATATGTATATTAAATCATCATTTATACATTTTAAATATCTTACAGTTTTGTCAATTATACCTCAATATGGCTGAATTACAAAAAAAAAAAAGAGAGAGAGAGAGAAAGAGAGACTAGGGAATGACTGATAAGAAGGGACAACAACGACCAGTAGGAAACACACCAATAAAACACCCTCACTAGGAGCCATCCGGGCTGGTGCTCAGAAAAGCTGAACGGCTAAACAATACAGGCAATGGTCAGGCAAGAAGCCACTGAAAGCCACAGGTGAGGTGTAATTTCATCATTCCTACCCTAGCGCATTAGCAGAGGTATGAGCACTTAGGTGAGACAGATCTGTGTATTTCTTGTTTTTTTTTTTTTTTAATGTGAAACATATTTCCTCAGAAATCCGGAGTAAAATAAAACCCCCGGGTTGGCTTTTGGACAGGCTCATATGGTCATTAGACAGCATGTTTTACTCTTGCAGGACTTAAGCTGAAGAGCAGCCATTTGTCTCCTTGACTTGTCCCATAATTCCCCAAACTAAGGCATTCTTCTCCCTCTCCAGCCTGTCCCTTGGCAGATTGCTGCTGCTGACACAGAATAGCTTGCCTTTATTACAGTTTCCTTTATTCTCTTCTTTTTTTTTTTTTATAAAAAATTGTGGCTTAAAAATCCCCCACATAACATAAAAGTTACCATCTTAACAATTTTTCTTTTTTTTTGTCTTATTGCCATTTTTTGGGCCGCTCCTGCGGCATATGGAGGTTCCCAGGCTAGGGGTCCAATCAGAGCTGTAGCCACCAGCCTATGCCACAGCTACAGCAACTCGGGATCTGAGCCGTGTCTGCGGCTCACCACAGCTCACGGCAACGCTGTATCCTTAACCCACTGAGCGACGCCAGGGATTGAACCTGCAACCTCATGGTTCCTAGTCGGATTCGTTAACCACTGAGCCACGATGGGAACTCCCCCATCTTAGCCATTTTTAAGTGTACAGTTCAGAAGTGTTAACTATAACTCTCACTGTGAAACAGATCTACTTTACTTCCTTATAGCCCCAAACCATCTCCTTTTCTGTACTCCACTTTTTCTTAACAGCATCTTAATCTCAGAATGAACCAGAAAATTCAGAAATAACCCTCAACTACTTCTGTTCCACTTGCTGCAGTTCCGTCTGTAAGTTGCATTGACTGAGTCGGCTTCCAAAATGTTTGTCATCACATCAGTCCCTTCCTTTCCAATCTCCTTTCCTTTCCTAATCTAAAGCCTTATTATTTCTTGCCTGGATAATTGTAAGAGTTTTATAAGTGAGTCTCTTTTCTTCAGGAGCTGTCCCCTTTGATCCATTCTTTACCAAATTAACATTTTTTAATAAAAAGTTTTAATCATAGTATCCTCTGTTCAGAAAGATCTTCAATGACACCCCCTATGAAATAAAATATAGCGTCCTTAGATTATAATACAAGGTTCTGCATGATACGACATAATTTATCTTTCTAGCCTTATCACTATTAAGCATGATATGACTTTAGAGGATTGACAAGAAGAGCCACCGTCAGTGTACAAAGCAGAGAATGCATTTCCATCGAGCTCATTCCATAACACTAGGACACTGATTTCATCAGTACTCTCGTTTCAAAGAATGCCTTCACCATCCCCAAACAATGTAAATGTATGAGCTATTGTGAAATCATAGGCACTAAAAGTTAAATGGTCATGCTTCTTGCCTGCATTATTTTTCTTTTGGAAATAAAAGAAACATAATTTCCTTGGAAAAACACAGAACCAACATACTAGGGAAAAAACTTATCTGTCCACTTTCTTTATGTCTGCTTATACCACCCTGGGCTAAACCACCATCTTCCACCCGGACTACCAAAGCAGTCTCCTAAATGGTTCTCTGCTTTTTTTTTTTTTTTTAAAGTTTTATTGAAGTTTAGTTGATTTACAAGGTTGTGATAATTTTTGCTATACAACAAAATGACTCAGTCATACATATACACATATCCATCTCTTTCAGATTCTTTTCCCACATAGATTATCACAGACTACTGGGTAGAGCTCTCTGTGTTACAGAGTAGCACAGACCTGCAATGGCAGGTCCCATTGGCCAATCATTCCATATACCTCAGTGTAAGGTTCTTTCTGCTTTTATTCTATCACTCCTTTTTTTTTTTTTTTTTTTTCCCGGCCACGACTGCAGCGTGCAGAATTTCCTGGGCCAGGGATTGAACATGCACCACAGCTGTAAACAGAGCCACACACAGTGACAACGCTGGATCTTAAACTTGCTGAGCCATGAGGTAACTCCTCTACCATTCTTCTAATGTGTTCTTCACAGAACAACCAGAATACATTTTTCAATAATATAAATCATATCTCGATAATCCCTTGCTTAAAACCCTCCTATGGCTTCCCATTGCTCTTAGAATCAAATCCAAATATCTTCAAGGCTCTTCCTGATCTAGTCTATTCCACCTCTTAGACCTTATCTCCAACTCTTCTCCAATCTTTGCTTACTATGCTTCAACCATACTGGTCTTCATTTTGTTCCATAAACCTAACTTGTTCCTACCTCCAGACATGGCATTTACTATTCCATTCACTAGAATGCTCCTCCGTGGATCTATGTCAGGTAGCTCCTTTTAACAGCAAATTAGAAGCCAATAAAGAGATTTAGTGAAGTGGAACACAGATGTGAAGAAATTACCCCCATAGCAGTACAAAAAACCAAGATATTAAAAAGAAGAAAAAGAGGGGACATGGTGAAAAAGTACTTAAGACAGATTCAATCACAATTCTAGAAGAGAAGAACATGGGACAAATCCAATATTTGAAGAGAAATTGGCTGAGAGTTTTCTGGAATTAATAAAAAGCATCAAGCCACAGATTCAAGAAACATAGGAAATCATAAGAAAGTTAAGTAAAAAGAAACCCACCTTTAGAAACAGCAGAGCGTGGATGCAGAACTCCCAAGACAAAAAGGCTGTCTTGAGGAGTTCCCATTGTGGCTTAGCAGAAACAAGTCCAAACTAGAATCCTTGAGGATGCTGGTTCAATCCTTGTCCTTGCTCAGTGGGTTAAGGATCCAGCATTGCCACAAGTTGTGGCGTAGGTCACAGATGTAGTTCGGATCTGGAGTTACTGTGGCTGTGGCTATGGCTGGCAGCTGTACCTCTGACTGGAACCCTAGCCTGAGAACTTCTATATGCCACAGGTGAGGCCCTAAAATAAATTTTAAAAATTAAATAAAAATTTTAAAAAGACCATCTTGAAAGCAAACAGAAAGTCACAACTTTCC